>NW_024873631.1:0-23203 GCF_018340385.1 Cyprinus carpio | reverse complement strand
TTAAATTTGTATTTATTTTTTAAACATTTTTTTTTGAAGTCATTTGTATGATCCAGAGATGTTCTTTGCGGTTTTCTGACACAATATTCCTATTTTTCAGATCATCTCTCTGATCCTTTATCCTTAAATAACGGGCTTATTTTGTAACTGACCTTTTGTTTGATGATATTTAGTGTTGATTTCGGTCATGTTTTTGCTGATTTTCTCTAATGTACAGTACAGGTCAAAAGTTTGGAAACATTACTATTTTTAATGTTTTTGAAAGAAGTTTCTTCTGCTCATCAAGCCTGCATTTATTTGATCAAAAATACAGAAAAAAAGTAATATTGTGATATATTATTACAATTTAAAATAATTGTTTTTAAATTTATTATACTTTAAATTATCATTTATTTCTGTGATGCAAAGCTGAATTTTTAGGATCATTATCACATGATCCTTTAGAAATCATTCTAATATGATGATTCATTATCAAAGTTGGAAACAGTTCTGCTGCTTAATATTTTTTCAGAACATGGACAGGATACTTTGATGAATAAAAAGTAAAAAAAAAAAAAAACTGTTTTTAAAATATAAATATTTTGTAATAACAATATACACTACTGGTCAGTAATTTTGGGTCAGTAATTTTTTTTCTTTTTTTTTAAATAAAATCAATACTTTTATTCAGCAAGGATGTGTTAAATTGATAAAAAGTGATAGTAAAGAAAATATATTATTAGAATATATATTATTAGAATTTTTTTATTTTATTTTGAATAAATGCAGTTCTTTTTAACCTTTTATTCATCAAATATATTAATCAGCAGAACTGTTTCCAACACTCATAATAAATCAGAATATTAGAATGATTTCTAAATGATCATGTGATAGACTGGATGTTACATGTGACACTGAAGGCTGGAGTAATGATGCTGAAAATTCAGCTTTGCATCACAGGAATAAATTTTTTTTTTAAGTATATTCAAATAGAAAACTATTATTTTAAGTTGTAATAATATTTCACAATATTACTGTTTTTTCTGTATTTTTGATCAAATAAATGCAGGCTTGATGAGCAGAAGAGACTTCTTTCAAAAACATTAAAAATAGTAATGTTTCCAAACTTTTGGTCTGTACTGTATTTTAGCCTCAGAAAGTTCTCCTCTAAACACAGAGGAATGTGTCTCTGTCCGTCTTCAGGATGAGTGTCGTCTGCAGCTGGAGGCTCAGCGCATCAGTCTGTCTCAGATCCACGCCGCTCAGCTGGAGCTGCTCCGAGAGAGTCAGTCTGAGCAGACGCAGGAGGAGATGAGGAGAGACGACGGTCATCCCGCTGGTCAGTGGGGCATCACATCAAACACTCTTTCAGATCCATTATTAAGAGATCCATCAGCATGAAAGAGAGAGGCACTGTCAAACGGCTCACTTACTCTGTACTCGTACCCATGCCCAATTACCTCTAACCCACTAAACAATTAGAAATTTAAAACAGAATGCAAAACCAAAAATATAAATTAAAAAACGAAAAAACGAATGATTGAATTCCCAAATGTAGCCCAAATAAGCGTTCAGTAATTTAACAGCACATTCACATGTCCGTAGTTCACGTGTTGCTGTGTGAAGCCTGTAAACATTGGCAGGATTTCCTCACGTGTTTCCTCTGTTCCTGCAAAAGATAAATCCAGAGTCTGAGGAGAGCACGCGCCTGAATAGATACCAACAGCCTGAAAAGCAACAAACACAAGAACACTTAACAGACGAAATACCCCTTCACCACAGAAAACCTCCATGATCCAAAACAAACTCCAGGAGCTCACAGGAGCCGAACACAAATCTAATATCACACCACATAGAAACAAGTGCTGTACATCTATTCCTGTTTGTCTCAGCCAGCTACACTACTGGCCATAAGTTTGGAATAAATACAATTTGATCTGACCCAGAGGGAGCATGTAGTGACCTCGAGGGAAAGCATGTGATTAAAAACAAAAAGGACCAAGAACAGATCCTTGAATCAAAAAAAATTAACAAAAGACAACATGATAAAATTCACAGCTCAGGGGAAAAATTTCAAAGATAACCTGGTCAAATCTTACAGGGCTTTTTAGATATACATGTAGAGGTCAAAGTGCTGTAACATTACTATTCCTAATGTTTTGGCAGTTTCTTCGCACATCAAGCCTACACTTATTTGATCAAAACATATGAAAAAAAATGGCTATTGTGATATATGATTACAATTTACAATTTAATTGTTTTTAAATTCTATTATACTTTAAATTATCATTTATTTCTGTGATGCAAAAGTTGAATTTTATAGGATCATTATCACATGATCCTTTAGAAATCATTCTAATATGATGATTCATTATCAAACTTGGAAACAGTTCTTGCTGCTTAAGATTTTTCAGATCATGAGGCACTTTTTTAGGATACTTTGAAGAATGACAGTAAAAAAAAAAAAAAGAAAAGAAAATATGTTTTTAAAATATAAATATTTTGTAATAACAATATACACTACTGGTCAGTAATTTGGGGTCAGTAATTTTTTTTCAAATCTTTTTTTAAATAAAATCAATACTTTTATTCAGCAAGGATGTGTTAACTTGATAGAAGTGTGATAGTACAGAAAATGTATTATTAGAATAGATATTATTAGAATTCTGCTTTTTTTTGGCTAAATAATGCAGTTCTTTTTAACGTTTTTAGTCATCAAATATATTAGACAGTAGAACTGTTTCCAACAGTGACAGCAAATCAGCATGTTAGAAATGATTTCTGAAGATCCCATTGTGACACTGAAGACATGGAGTTAATGATGCTGAAATACAGATGCACATCACAGAAATAAATTACAGTTTAACAGAGATTCACATAGAAAACAGGGTTTTTAGATCATAATAATTATGTCATTCTTTAATTGCTAATGCGAGCTTTTCCACCACAGACTGCACAAAATGAAGTATTGTTTGGTAACTGGTTGAGCTAAACTCTGATTAATGAGCTTAAACTCATGATTCTCTCAGTCGAGCATTGCTTCTCCCGCTCGCTCCGCTGAGCGTTTTTCATCAAGACATCGTAACTTTCATTTCGCTGGCCCAAACCCATCCCTGTGTGAGAATGAGAAAGACACATCCCCTTAAATATAAACATCAACAGATCTAGAAGTTTGTGATTATGAAAGAGAAACAAGTGTCTGAATCTGACCCTGCCATGCTGATGGAGTTTTTTCCTGTGAAACAAGTGTGAGCGTCTGTCTCTGCCGCGCTGATGCTTGTGTGTTTCTGAAGCGCTTTCATTAATGATAGATGTGTTTAAAGCCCAGAGATGACAAACTCTCACACATCTCCGATAAAAGAGCTCCAATGAGAGAACTCCAGCTGTGTTTTCTGTGATGAGGACTGATGCTGGAGCCGTGCTGCCCTCGTGTGGACACTCATCACATCTCACCAAATACAGCTCAGTCATGATAAAATATCTCTTTCTTGTACTTCTCTGCAGTTTTGACTGCTTTTAGTTTCTGTGTGTCTTTAGCTTTCTCTGGAAAGTTGTGCTTTAATCTTTTTGACTCATTATCAAAGACGATATTCAAAGGGATTTATAGCCTACGTGTATTTATTTCATTGATATTATTTATTTTAACCAATGAATTTCGCAGTTGTTTGTTGATTTAATGCAACAAAAATAATTTTTTACTCACAGTTTTTACCATTTTTACTGTTTCCACTAGTTTAAAGTGTTATGTTTAAATAAAAAGATTTTTTAGAGCTATGTATAAAAATCCATTAATACCCATAACACTTCAAACCAAAGAAAAAACAATCCAAAACTAGAAATATCGATTAATAAACAAGACATATCCAAAGTCTATAAATAAAACACGTTAAAAAAAAGACAAAATCAGGTTTAATGTGAGACCCGTTGAACCAAAGACAAAAATCAGTGTTGGGGGGTGATTTAGACAAATCAAGTGTTGGGGGGGCTATCTTTTTTTTTTTTTTAAGTATGTATCTGAGTTTCAGTTGTTTGAGCTCATTTAAAGTTAATTTTGTCTTATTTTCAATCCTTTGTGGATTGATATTGAAAGTGTCCTGGTGATTTAAATGTAAAGATCTAAGATCAAATTAAAAAAAATCAAAAAAATAAAATCTCTCAAAACCTGTGGAGAACATGTGGTAGTTTATTTTTTTAAATTCTCCACCAAAATAAGGAAGTAATACTTATAGAAAATGAAAGCCTGTTTTAGGATCGTCAAAGGTGAGTTCCTATAAAAATGAGTATTCTGCTAGTAATTTACTCAACCTGAATGAAAAATTTCTTTCAGTGGAACTTAAAAAAACCCAAAGTCTAATAAAGGCGAGTATGGGTGTCTAATGGTCTTTCAAGATGTGTGTGTGTTTGTATGGAATATCCCTTTAAGAGTCGTTGCCTATGTTCTTGACACTTTTCACCCCACCCCCCCCCCCATTCATGCAGAAGAAATCATTTTCTTTATGCCAAAATATTAATTATGTTTTAGCCACTAGGTGTTGGTTTGGTATAGTCTTATTATTATTATTTTTGCCATGTCTTGTCTCTAATATTATATATAATATTTAACATAATAAAATCTTTTTAAATCTATGTGAAATAATAATTTTTTATATTTTTATTTTGAAATATTGGAGATTAATTTTTATTCTTTTAAGTATTTTTTTTGTTTCTGTATTTATTTGATTGATATGTTGTGCAGTGTTGTGGTGTATGAGGTCAGAGTACTGCTTTGGTGATGCGTGACGTTGACTCTCTCGCTCTGTGTGTGTGTTTTCCCAGCATGCCGAGCGTCTGTCCGCCGCTGACGAGAGACGAGCAGCGTGAGCATCTTCAGGTCAGTCTCAGCTCAGTGTCTCTCTCAGATCTGGTGGTTTTCTGCTGTGTTTAGCGGCCCGCGGCTGAGAGCTGCGGCATGGATCTCAGACAGTGACTCTCACACAGCACAAAACCCTGCTCACGCACGACTGAACGCCTCCATCTCTGCTTCATTCACACACTCACTCACACTCACTTACATGTTACAAATACAGTCTGAAGGTTTTATTTTGTGCTTTACAGCTCTCCTTTGGCACCTGGTAATGTTAATGAAACAAATATTAATATACCTACTGTGTGAACTGCACCATTTCTGTTCAGTTTTACCACATCTGGTTGTTAAATATACTAATTTTCTATAAATAATAAGATAATTAATGTTATACTTTTTTAGAAAGCAAATTAATTAAATTATAAGGTAATTTATACTTTTTTTTTTTTTTTTATTTTTGTACTTCTAAAAAAGATCATTGTTAATTTAAAGTGAAATTTTAATGATCTTGTTAAATCTAAGATTTTACATTTTTAGATTGTATAACATCTCTTTTGGCATTTCACAGTAAAAATTACATGTGCAGTATTATATCCTAGTATTTTCACTGTAACTTCTACAATTTATGGAAAAATTCATTCTTCTCTTCATAAAAGCGCATAATCGTCAAAACTCTAAATAGATTTTGATTACCTTATTTATCTAATATAACATGTCACATTTTACTTTATATTATGTATTTTAAATTACATATTTTTATAACCTTTGAAAGTGTATTTTTACAGTAAAATTACATGTACAGTAAATAAATGTGTATATGTACATTTTTTTAAAAGCACAAAAAAAAAAACACACACACACACACACACACACATGAATTTATATAAATTAATTATTCTAAAAAGCTTCCATAGTATTATTTAGCGTCCATACATAGTAGTATTTTGATAAATGAATATACCAAAAAAATAATGTTTCACTGTGAGCGATGTTATATTAAAAATCTTTTTTCAATTAAACATTAATTACTTTTTTAAAGTTAAGACACAACAGATTAAAGAAGAAATGAAGAGAAAAGACTTGATGAGAGAGAAAAATAGAAAGAAAAGCATCAATTCTGGATCGAGGGAATAGAAAATAGTGATGAAAGGAGACATTTGATGTATGTATATATATATATAAATAGAGAAGAGAAACAGAACCGATTCGTTACAAAAGAGCTTCTGGATCTTATTTTAAACCCAGGCTGGAATGAGATTTCAGAGAGAAAACAAGGGTCTGATTACAGCTGCACTGAGAGCAGAGCGACGGCTTCAGTGTGTGAGACGCACGTTGTGTGTGTGTTGTGTGAAAAGAGCTCTTTCTCGTGGTCTCACACACACACACTCTCTCTCTCTCTCTCTCTCTCTCTCTCTCTCTCAACACACACACACACAACACCACACACACCTCTCACTCTCTCTCTCTCACAGTCACAATCTCTCTCTCTCTCTCTCTCTCTCAGCACACACACACACCCACACACACACACACACACACACACACACACACACACTCACTCTCTCTATAACTCTCTCTCTCTCTCTCTCTCTGTCTCTCTCACACACCACACACACAACACTCACACACAAACACACTCTCGACTGAAGCTCCTCCTCTCCTTTGCTCTCAATCTCGCTGCTGTTTTGTGTGTCAGGAAGGAGAGACTGGGAGACCGCGTGTCCATCCGGAGGAGCCCCAGCTCAGACGCCTGGAGGAGGAGATCGCTAAGGTGCTGCTTACAACACTTTAACCACTCTCTCATGAACGTTATATTACATGTCTGCTTTACTGTGTGAGGTTTTGCATCATAGTTTTAACAGGAATGCTGTTGGGAATTTTGCACATTTTTTTGGCTAATGATGCACTGAAAGTTTTTTTTTTTTTTTAATTAATTAGTATTATTTTTTTTTTTTAACCCAAGAGATTAGCTTTTTTTTCTATTCATAGAAAAATCCTTAGTGAAGCTTCTATAGTTTTATGAGGAATGTTGTTGCTTATTCTCGTCTGATGATGCACCAAAATAAATTTTTTAAATAACATGTAGCTGTAAACTGAAAGCAGATCGTTAATAACATGATTTTAATATTGCATGCTTTTTTCCCCCTTAATTTAATTCTTCTTTTTCAAATTAGAAAAAATGTTCATGTAGCCCGAAAAACAACTAAAAACAAAACCAAAAATAATGGTTTTTTTTAAATATATATATGTTGCATGCATTGTTTGTTTTTGTTTGTTTATTTATTTATTTTAATAAAAAAATGACAAAGTGTGAAGTACGTCTGGTGGTTTTTTATGAGGAATGCTTTTGCTTATTGTTTCCTGCTGATTATGTGTTGAAATTAATTTTATATAATAAATATTTTTAGCTGAAAACTGAAACCAATAATGAAGGAAAAAAAAAAAAAAATTATTAAAGTTATATCAACTATTTAATGATATAATTATGTTTTTACTCCAATTTGTTGTTGTAAATATAAAACATTTATGGTGACTAATAAAAATAGGTTTTCATTTTTTTTCATTTTTTTCATTTTTCAGGATTTATAAGACATTATTAAAAGATTTAGTACCAAATACTAAGAATATGTAATATAGTTCATATATTGATCTAAAACAGTCTTTTTTCTGACTGATTATGAAGTTTAATAATATGCGCATTGAACGTCTTTCCTGAGGTACGGTGACTTTTTGTTATTACTGAAGTCTTTCTGTGGTTGTGAAACTGATCGAGTCCTGACTGATTTCAGTAGCTCGCTCTGTTTCTTCGTCAGCAGCTGAGTTAATTCATGTTTATTTGGTGACTATAGCTAATAGTAAAGAGGAAGAGAGGAGAATGAATCGCTTCAGCGTATTAAACTCTGTCGTGACTCGATTCCCCCTTGCTTCACGAGTTTGAGGTTGCGAATGTCTGCCGTTATGACTCTGAAACGGTCGATGTTTTTGTGTCTGCGGCGTCAGGTGATCGTGCAGATGTCGGTTGAGTTCGCCCAGCAGACCGAAGAGGCCCGGATCAGCAGACAGACCCGCGAGACGAGCACCGGCACACAGACGGACCGCAGTGAGGATGAGGAGGACCGACTGAACTCTGTTGAGCCTGATGAAGGTGAGATCACAGATTCATTCCGCACAGGGGGGGGAGCTTCACAAATCAGCTTTTTATTATGGATTTGGTTCTTTTTTAATTCACATCAGGATTCAGAATTAGTGAATTTCCAGTGTCCTTTATGAATATATGAGCTCACGTGAGTCTCCGATTTATTCTGCAGCTCGAATTAGAAGACGAACTATGTATGAGTGTGTGTGTGTGTGTGTGGATGATCTGTAGGATGAGCGTCATTTTGTAGCATTGAAGCCCTTCAGCTCACATTTACTGCATGCAAACACACACACACACACACACACTCCAGTTGTTTTTGACGAGATGGGAATGAGCATGTTATTAAACCGATTAAAAACTTCTATCAGATTCAGTCTGATCTTTAAATTTCATGCATCGGTCAGTGTTTAATACCGGGTCCAAAGTCAAATCAGCACATCAAAACATTATAATGTACAGTAGAAAATAAGTCATCTGTGTAAAGGAAATGGTAACTCACCTGCGGGTTATTATAGTTAACTTTTATTTTTACTTGCATAAAAAAATTACTTGAAATAAAAACACAACATTAACTGAAATAAATTATGGAAAATATATATAATGTAATAAAACATGAATAAATATGATATAAATTATTGTACTAATATAAATATTATACCATTTAAATAATTATATACTAATTAAATATTTTGAATAATTTTTATTTCTCTTTTTCATTTAATTTTTCGTTTAACTTCTAAAGACATCTTTTTCTCCATCACCTGACCAATTAATACCAGCCCTTACCTATTCTATTCTATTCTATTCCTATTCTATTCTATTCTATTCTATTCTATTCTATTTTTCCATTGATATAAAAATGAAAATGAATTCATAATGTGTCCCTGCAGCACAAAAGCAGTCATCAGTAGCACAGGTATATTTGTAGCAATAGACAACAATACATTGTATGAGTCACAATTATACATTTCTCTTTTATGACAAAAATCATTAGGATTTTAAGATAAGATCAGTTCATGAAGAGATTTCGTAAATGTCCCTACTGTAAATATATCAAAACTTAATTTTTGATTAGTAATATGCATTGCTAAGAACTTCATTTGAACAACGTTAAAGATGATTTTCTCACTATTTAGATTTTTTTGCTCCCTCAGATTCCAGATTTTTTCAAAATAGTTGGCTATCTCAGCACAAATATTGTCCTCCTAACAAACCATACATCAATGGAGAGATTATTTATTCAGAAAATTGACACTTATGACTGGTTTTGTGGTCCAGGGTCACAATTATTAATAAACTATAATAAAATCCAAGTCTGTTCACATCATCAGTGTTAACTGTGCTGAACACTATATTAGTGTCCACTCCAGCTGTGTATTTTGTTTATTCTGCAGTTTTGTCGTCTGTCTCTTTAAATGCTGGAGCTGTCTATAACGTCATGTGGATGGTCCTGTCGGGTGTTTTTAATCATCCATCAGCTGGAGATCGGTTATCGTTAGAGCTCTCTGTTCTCACAGAGATACAGCTAGTTATTAGAGTATTATATTACATCGCTCATGTCAGCTCTCTCACTCTGTAACCTCTCTGCATGAAACCATTAAGCCCTATAATCAGCTGCGACGCCTGATGATTGATGTTTCAACACTCCGTCTGCTGCCTCCACAGTCTCTGAAGAAGAGCAGCGCTTCATCACTGAACACAGAACACAGGAGGAGGAGGAGGAGGACCTGCGCTCTGAGCTGGAGCAGGAGGCTCTCAGATCCTCACACACACTTCAAGCTGGAGGCGTATCAGGAGCCAGACACACACTCCTGACGGCTCAGATTACACAACACTCAACCAGCAAAGCTCCTGCAGGTGTGCAGGCACTTCCTGTTCTGTCTCGATCTCTCGCACGCAGTTTTTGTAAACAGCTAGTTAGGCACGGTTCAGGTCAGGAATACCCAAACTCTGAAGCCAAAAACCCTTTAACTAAAAATCTTAGTTAAAATACTCATAAAGGTAATATTTCATTATTTAACACACACGTTACTTGTATTTTATGCCTATACATAATATTATTAAATTTTGATTATTATTTTTAGGTAAGTTATTGTAATTGACATTTTTGTACGATTTATACATTTGTAGTAATTTTTTATTTGTGATTAGTATTTCATTTAAAGTGATTTTTTATTTGTTTTAATTTAAAAATTTTATTTACTACATTTTTAATAAATTTTAAAGATTGTATTTATTTATGTAAGTTATTTGGTTTACTTTTTTATTTTTATTTTTATGTTAAATTGACTTTAATATAGGTTTTGTTGTTATTATTTTTTATTTGTGCAAAGTTTTATTTTGATTCAGCTTTAAAAAAAACATTTTTACTTATTCATGAGTTTATTTTTGATACATTTTTAATTGTTTTTTAAAATAATTTTAATTTAAACATTTTTTATTTTAATTTTACATTTTTATTATTTATTAATTATTGGTTGGCTTTATTTTGGTTTTTATTTTTAAATTATCTACTTAATTTTTTTTTTAATAATTTAATTCATTTTTAGCTTTACGTCAGCTCCCAAATCTCAGTTTAGACTACAGTTAGTGTTAATGTAAATATTGAGGTATAAGTCAGCATGAAACCACGTTCCTAGCATATTAAACTTCTCGTAAAAGTGAAATATTTCCGATCATGAAATGTCAAACAAGATGTTCAGGCATGAATAAAGATCCAGGCTTTATCTGTCAGGATTGAACTGGATCATGAAATGTTAAATCTGTATATAATTGGTTTAATATGATTTTAACATTTTCAGTCTCTGTTTACCATTAGCACTTCAGATGTGATGTCCTCTGCATGCATTACTCTCTTCTCTCTCTGTGTGTGTGTTGTGCCTGTGATTTTGTGTGTGTGTGTGTGTGTGTGTGTGATTTCACTGATTTCTCTCTGCAGCTGCCTGTGATTTTGGTGCTGATTGTACATCTGTGTGTGTGTGTTTGGTGCAGACGGAGCTGGAGCTGCAGAGCAGAAGAAAAACAAAAGACACATACATCAAAACATGCAAACCCACAACACAAAGATCAAACAAACACAAAAAGTCAACCCCTCTTAACATACAAAGAGCTCATCCACGGCTTCAAGTGATCTGTTGTTAAAAAGATAATAAAAAAATAAACAATAAAAAAAAAATAAAAATAAATAAAAATAAAAAATAATATTAATAAAAATACAAACATCAATAAATCTCCAAAAACTAAAATTACAGATAAACATTCAAAAATATGTAAATATAAACTAATGTACCAGTGTTTACAGGTCTGTCACATCTGCTCCACCTGCACGGCCTCCCTCCTCTGTCAGACTGTGATGAAATGACGGGCTTCTTGTCTGCCGTTTTGCTATGGCAGAGCACCTGAAGCTGTTCTGGTGTTGTGCTGCGCTCAGTTTGACAAACACAGCAGACTGTGATGAAATGACGGGCTTCTTGTCTGCTGTTTCTTTTCTGCCGGTTCATAAACTCAGACGAACGGAGAGCCGGAGAAGGATGTGAGGAGTTCCAGAGGTCAGGGAACTAGCTTTGACGGAGCGCCCAGAGCTCTTCGTCTGAATGGCGTCAACACAGCGAGGGGAGCAGATTTTTCAAGCTCAGTTCATAACTGAATGATTTCATTGTGTGTTGGTCAACTAAAAAGTCGGTACCGTCATTACTACTCAAACGATCAGTGATAGAGTTAGATTGATTCAACCTTTTAAGTTTTTTAATTGTTTCTATTTTTGAGACTTTGTTTTAATTAATTATTTTTAATTTTTAAATATTTATTATAATTTAAAATTTTATTAATTGTAAGTTTGGACTTGTTTTGATTTAAAAAAAAAACCTTTTTACTACTTTATTTTCCGGCTTCATTTTTTTCTGGAAAAAATTTGTTTTTTTTTTTTTTAATAATTTTTAGTATTATTAGGTGTGGTCTTTTTAAGATTATTTTATCGTTTATGATTGAATAATACCTTTGCACCTGTTATTTTTTGGTTTTTTTTAAAAATTCTTTATTGCTTTTAATTGCTTGCATATGTGTTAAGCTCTATAGTTTTAGTAGTGTTTTGTTAGTAATAATCTGTTTTTAGTGATTTGTTTTTATTTGTTTTAATTTAAAAATATTTATTTTGATTGAACATTTGTATTATTTAATAAGATTTAGTAAGTGTTATTTTTTTTTATTTTTATGATTTTTTTTAGTAAGTTTAATTTCAATTTGTTTTCATCTTATTTTGTACTTATTTTACATTTTTCTGATTTGTATTACATTTTTTCGTATTTTATATTTGTCTTTGCTTTTTATTGTTAAATCTAGTTTTAGTTTTTTTTTTTTGCAAAATGTTTGCATATTTTTATGTTTATTTGTGTTAGATTTTAAGATTATTAAATTTGCATGTTTTCTGATGTAATAAATATTTTAAATTAGTATTTTAAACAAAAAGATTTTTTTACGTTTAAGCGTTATTAATTTTTGGCTATTGTTAAGTATTTATTTATATTTTTAATGTGTACTTTTTTATGAAGTTAATAGATTTAGTAAAGTGTTTTATCTTGATAGTTTTTTTTTATTTTTATGACTGAATAGTTGTAGTAGCTCATCCATAGACCGAGGAGCTCGTTCTGTGGAGACCCTGTTTTGGACAGACAGAAGTGTCTCAGCGGTCAGTAGTTTGTTTGTTTTCTGTATCTCTCTCAGGGATGTGCTCATCAGAACAACGCTCCTCCGCCACAGCCGCTCGATCTACTTAATAAAAACGCACCGCCGCGACGAGACCATACCATCGTCACGTCAAGTGGCATCCTGAACCCGCACCAGTCAAGTGACGTCCTTATGAGATCGTTCTGGCAGAAGTAGTGACAGGTCAGCAGACACACACTGCTCGTCCCGCTGTCACTCTCTAAATAATATGGAAATCAATCAGGGGGCGTGTCTTGTTGGTCTGCCTGTGTTCAGCTCAAGTGTTGAGATGTGCTTTAGAATCGTTTAAAGACGGACGTGACATCCTGTGTGTGTCGAGTTAATATCAGTTAATTGCTGCGCAGTGAAGCCGCATCAGATCCTGTCCGTCTTGTTGGTCCTTTCCTGTTGACTCACTGTCTTTGCATAGAGCTGTGTACCGTGGAGGTGAGGTCAATGACCCCTCGGATGGGCGGGTTCAACTGATGCATGCCACTGGTGTTCAGATAGCTGCCATACTATGTATAGTTTTTATGATATAACAAATTAAGTTTCTAATTTAATCTTTTATTATGATATGATGATTAGAATTTTTGAATTTGCATTAGTTGTAGCTTATTTTTGTTGTGGTGTTATTTGTGGTCCATGTACGCTGTAATTGAGGTGGTATTTATGATTTTATTGCTATTTTGATTTGGTTTGTGTTCTTAATGGTATTTTTTGTTTTCGATTATATTATATTAATTTTTTAATGGTTAGTTAAAGTTTTAGTCCGTTTGTGTTTTTTAGCATCATTGAGTCTCTTATGATGATTTTGTATTGTGTTTTGATTCGTTTTTGTGGTCATATTATCTTTATTTATTCTAAAGAATGTTTCTTATTTTTTGTAACTTTTTAGTTGTGCGTACTTTTGGTGCTTTTAGTGTCATTGAGGTATCTTGGTGAGTTGTATTCATATTTGTCCAGTGTTTGTTTTATTTTCTATTTTCATTATTTTTTTCTATAAATTATTTATTATTTTTTTTTTTATTTGATTTGTAATTTTAGTACTTTTTTGTTGTGTGTTTTTAGTGTCATTTAGCAGTAATTTAGGTGATATTAGGATTTTATTAGTGATTTATTTTTTTTTTGGATTTGTGTTATTTTATATATATTTATTATTATTTTTTTCTAAATACTTAGTTTTTGTACTTTAGTGATTTTGGTTTAGTGTCCGTGAGTGTTCACATACTATAGTGTTTAGTTTTATTTTTGAATCAGTTTCGATTTAAACTTTTAATCTTGATCATTTTATATTACCTTGTAAGTTTAGTTAAAGTTTTTAGTTACTTTTGTTTGTTGTGCTTTTTTGTAATTTTTAGTAGTTTTTTTTTTTTTAACATATAAAATTTTTTTCAGTTACAAATATTTTTTTTTTTTAATGGCTTTCATTTTTCTGCTTTTATTCTTAGTGGAATAATAATACTAATAAATGACCCTGAAACATGAAAGCTCCGGGCCCACAGCCGGGACGGTCTCCTATGGGGATGCACTCAGGTTGACCTATGGAGACAGACGCCCTCTGTAACTCAACCCCCCAACAACACACAACAGACCCCGAGCGCCACACGTCTTTTTATTTGTTGTGAGATCATAATTTAGGCCGTTGTCATTTCATATCCATGTAACATCTGTAGTTTTTCAGAAACATCACATGCTCGAGCGGGTTAGCGTTTTCTAATGTTGGGTTCACAGTTATATAAAGGCCTGCTGATTTCAGATTAGACGTTGTTTTGAGGCGGCTCCTCCTCTTGTGTCGACACAGGAAGCCGGCATCCCTGAGGGTTTCTTTCTCAGCAGAGATACCGGATTGCGGATGGACGTCAGCAGCCTGTTTTTTCAGCCAGAGACCGAGAGCGGACGCGGGGCTGCAGCTGTTGCTGGAGATCCAGGGGGCGGAAGCTACGTCCGGAGGCCGGGAGGAGCGTCTATTGAGCATCACACACGATTGCAGAGCGCAGTCGAGAAGCTGCTCATCACCATCACGGAGACCAGCACTCAGGTACAAGAGAAAACACACCAACGTAAACACAAAATAGTGCCAGGGAATATGACTTTTATATATGTCACGAAACATTCTGTTTCAACATAACTTGAGGCTCGTCTGAACTTTCTGTTATCTCTGTGAATCATGACAACTAAAAATGCATCACAGTTTTCCACAAAAATATGTGTGGCCACAACTGTGTTGCAACATTGATACTAATACGAACTGTTTCTTGAGCAACAGATCATCATATAGAAAAGGATTTCGAAAGATCATGTGGACATCGAGAAGATGGCGTATGATGCTGGAAAATCAGCCTGACAACATCCCAGAAATACATTAACAGTTTCACCAGCGATTCACACAGACAACATCGCTTTAAACTGCAATACATATTTCCACTGGTTTTACCTCGTATTTTTCGATCAACTAAATGTGCCGTGGAGAACACACGACACTTTTTACAGAAACATTAGAAATCAGTAAATTAGAAATATCAGAACCATTAAATCGACCCCACACCTCTGATGATAGTGTATGCAAAACTTCAAAATATATTACTATCCTGCAGGGTTTTTTTTAGTATCATGCATTGATTATATTAAAGTTTTTCAGTTTTTCATTCACTGTTTTTTCCGTTTTTAGTTACAACAATGTTGTGTATTTGGCGGTTTTATAAGTTTTTTCTGAGTTGAATATAATCGTTTTTCATTGATTGAATATATTAGTTTTGGTTCATTTTAGTTTTAGTTTATCAGAACCTAAAGTTAAAAGTCACCAATTTGACAAAATGTTGCCGCCTGGGAACCAAGCTAATATAATTATTAGTTGAACATTTAATTTAATTATATCTAGCTATAAATTTACATATAGATATGTTAAAAATTTTTTTTTGAGTTTTCATGTGCTGAGGTTGTATTGGTATTTTCGTTTGTAGTTTTTGGCTGTAATTATAATTAAGCTCATTGTCAGTGTTGGGCCCCTCGGGGTGGGAGTGGTTCTGTAACTGAGTGGTGTGCTGGTTAAAACAAAACAGCTTATGAAGAGTCTCGCATGAATGCTCACAGGTCACATGATCGCTGCTGTGGGCGGGGCCGTTCGCTTCAGATGCCTGTAGATACCGGACGATTTGCATAATGCTTTGGTTTCCGTGGCAGCAGTGTAGCCACGCCCCTCTGTTGCATGTCCTGCAGTTAAAGCGAAGCTATCTTTCAGTCCGTTTATTTGAGACTTCCCTGAATCATCACTGCACCCTAAAACAACCATTAATCAATATATACGTTATCTCTGAAGCATATTTTTCTTTAACTCCTCTAGGAATCTATAATACTACTTGGTTGATTCTTATGAAAAAAATTATAATTAAGTGAGACCAGACTTAGTTTTTTGTCAAAAATAAACTTATTTATTTGTTTGTTAATCATATTCTCCACGTTTCTCATCACAAATATAGCCATTTTAACTCCTGTCGGACTCTCAAAAATAAACTTTAATTAATTAATCAGTCAATCAATCAATTAAATAATTAATTAATTTGTATTTATTTTTTAACTCCTGTCGCACAAAAATAAAACAAAAATTAATTAATCAAT
Source organism: Cyprinus carpio (assembly GCF_018340385.1). Taxonomy (NCBI): domain Eukaryota; kingdom Metazoa; phylum Chordata; class Actinopteri; order Cypriniformes; family Cyprinidae; genus Cyprinus; species Cyprinus carpio. The sequence goes on along the minus strand of NW_024873631.1, from coordinate 6,923 downwards.
CAATCAATCAATCAAATAAATAATTAAATTAATATTTATTTGATCTATTTTCATTGTATTGCTTTTATATTATTCTATACATTTTATTTATTTATTTCACTTAATATACCAAATAGCTGTTTTAACTCTGCTGGTCTCACAAAAAATGAACTTTTATATATTTATCATTCATTTATTTATTTTTTAAACATTTCTCATTATAAATATATCTGTTTTAACTCTTGGACTCTCAAAAATACACTTTTTATTATTTTATTTTCTATTTTCTATTAACACATTCTCATGGATGAATATAGCCGTTTTAACTGCTGTTGAACACTTATATTTTTTTGAGACCAGGATGTTTCTTATTCATTCATTCATTCATTCAGTATTTATGATTTTATTTTTCAGAAGTTTCTCATAATATATGAATATAGCTGTTTTAACTCGCTCTTGGACTCCTCAAAATAAACTTTTTATTTATTACACTAGTTTAATTTATTTATTAATTTATTTATTTTTCTATTTATCATGTTTCTCATTAGGAATATGGGCATTTTACCCTGCTGTTGAACTTCACATTTTGGTTGATTCTTATGAAAGATTTTTAATTGAAGTGAGGACCAGACTTCATTCATTCATTCATTCATTCATTCATTTCTGTTTTACATGTTTCTCACCACAGCTGTTTGTAGTATTACAATTAGCTGAACAAAACATCGATCTTGGGCTGCTGATTTTGGCTGCCTTCTATTGATATACTGATATTTTAAGCTACAGATTTGAGAGAGAGGCTTTGAATGAACGGATGAAGATCTCTTAAGCCACTGATACACTAATGGACATGTGATCTATTGTACTCAGAGCCGTGCTGCCTGTAAAAACACGGTTTTAATTAGGCAGGAGGAGCAGGCTTTGCAGTGATTTGTGGGCGACTGATGCTGGTTTTCAAGCTCTTATTGGCTTTTCCCGTGAGGGGGGGGATCGTGTAATGGCTTTGCTCTGGAATGAAGATTTATGTTGAGGTTTGTGTGTAGGAGGAGAAGTTAATCATATTGCTGTTATCTAGGGAGTTCTTTGAAGAGAAAATAACAACCCTTAATATAAATAAACCAGCACATCCCTAACCATCAATAATCCACTCAGGTCCATAACCACCAAAAAGAACACAGATAAAAATTTCAAAAAAAATAAGATAAGATATAGATTCTAAAAAAATGTATAAGTTTTTTCAGGAAGGGAACGAAAGTTTGCAGATGCTTCACGACCCTAAAAATACACATCATTTAATTTTTTTCAGATTTTTACAATTGTTTTTAAGAGGAGATAGATAACCATTTAAAAAATCTTGTGTTTCGTGTTTGGATCATTCTTAAACCTAGGTTGTAGGGAATACATTAGTGTCAAAATACTTCGTTAAAATAAATTCTGTGGAGGTTAAATTAGTTGTCAAAACCTTTTAAAAACATGTTTCAGCCTTTCTACATATCATACAACACACTTGTGGACTGACTTATGTTAATGACACTCTTATTATTGTATGTACCTTAATTAATGAGCCATTGCCCAGCATAAAAAAATACTTTTTTTCATCTGACAATGAAAGTTGTATTGCAAGTACAACTAACTTAGTTATTTTGCCAAAATTCTCCAAAGTAATGTTCACGTTGTTTTTGTTAGAAATAAATATGCAGGTTTTTCATACATTCAGACTGTTTTTTAAGCATCATAATGAGTTAGAAATTAAAATTCCATTCATTCCCGTACGGTAATACTGATAATTATCAATTAAAATGTGTTGTCTAAATTTCATACATTATATATATTCAAATCAAAAGTTGCATCCATACTGACAAAAATAAATATCCATATATTTTAAATAGATAGTTTTATTTGGTTTGGTTCCTGTTGTACCTAGAAATTTCCAAGAAAAATATCGATTTTTTTTGTTCATAGTGGAAAATGGTAGTAAATGCAGAGTCCAACCATTGGAACATTCAAAAACTGATTTCTTTTTGTCTTTGTACATTCATTCACTTATTAGTGGAAGTTGCTTTATTCGAGACAGTACATTTGAAAAAGTGAAAAAAAAGTTAAATAGAAATTCGAAAATAGAGATTTTAAACGCATTATAAGGCTTAAATCGTCTAGTTCTCGGTTATAGAGCAGGAATCTGGTCAGACAGGCTTGGGCAGGGTGTGTGTGTGTGTGTTAAATCACCTGCAGGCTTCAAGACTCCTCCTTTACCGTCGACGTATCCCACACATGTCCACAAACCAGGAAGTGTTTGCTCCGACTGACACAGAGAGAGAGAGAGAGAGAGACACACAGAAGAAAAGGAAAAAGAAGAACAAAGACAGAACAAGAGGACAAGGAAGGAGAGGAGAGTGGTTATTGAGGTGAGATGGGAAGAAGAGAAGGGGATGACAGTAGGTAGAGGGTAGGTGTGAGGGGGGGAGGGAGTGCGGTAGAGGAGTCTCTGCTAGGTCCTGTTCTCGCTCGGTAAAATGAGCCCCCATTTTCCCCAGGAACGTGCCACGGAAGCATTAATTGTAATGGTGTTACAGCGGAGGGAAGTGAACAGGAATTGTGTGTGTTTCTGGCAACAGGTAGTTGGAGTTGAGTTTTCCTCTCTGGTCGGACTCATATAATCTGGGATTCGGGGGATTTTACAACAACATCAAGGCTGGATGTTCCTGTCCAGGGTGAAATCCTGTGTGTGTTCACTTCCTTAGAATGGGTTAGGGGGGTGGGGGGGGAGGGAGGGGGGGGGAGCGTAAAATGTGGGGTGGGGGGGGGGGTTGAGGGTTGGAGTGGGGGGGTGTGGAAGGTTAGGTGTTGTGATTGTATGGGAGGAGGGGGGGGTGGAGGGGAAGATATAATGGAAGGGTGGAGATGGATGAGGTAGGTGGGTGGGGGTGTGGAAAGGGGTAAGGAAGGGGTGGAGGAGGGGGGGGGGAACGTGGGGGCAGACGAAGTTATGGGAGTAGGTTGGGAGGGCGTTAGTGGGGACCCCTGCGTTTGGTTGGGGAGGGGGAAGGGGGGGGTAGGGGGGGGGTATGTAGTGGAATAGGGGACCTGGGGGGGGGGTGTGAGGTAGGTGATGTTGAGGGATTGGGGAGTGTGGGTGTAAGAGAGTCTGGAGTAATGGGGAGGAAAGTTGTAGGAGTGGAGATGTGAGAGTGGGATTGTGTGGTGAGTTTTTGTGGGTAGAGGGGTGGTAGGTTTCGCTGTGGAGGTGGTGAGAAGGGGAGTGGTGAGATGAGGGGGTTCATGTGGGTTAATTTGGTGGTGACCACATGGTAATAGGTGTAAAGGTGAAAGGGGAGGGTGGGTGAAACAGGGGGGGGTTAGGGGTAAGAAGTTTGGGTGGTGGATGTAATAGGGAGGGGTGTAAAATTTTTGCAGTGGAGTAGGGGGGGGTGGAGGGGGAGGGTAGTGAAAAGTCACGAGATGGTGGCAGTGATTTGATTAGAAGGTGAGAAAAAAGGATGGAGGTGAATTGTGGGTAAGGGGAAAAGGAGGGTGAGGTATGGTTTTTGAATAGGGATGGAAAAGGGGAATTTTAAGGGTGTGATGTGGATGTAGGATGGGGGGGGGAGGGTGGTTGGGGGGGTTGGGTTATAGTTTCACGTTTGTATTTCTTGGAATGGGTTGTTGGGAGGAAAGTTAGTGGGGGGGTAAGAATGTGGAAGATGGGGGGTGGGGTCTGAGGGGGGTAGGGGGAAAGGGATAGGTGTGGATTGGGTTGTGTAAGTGATATAAGGGGGGTGGTGGATGGGAGGTAAGTGTTTGGAGGTTTGGGTGGAGATTATTTTTAAAGGTGTGTGGTTGTGGGAAGGTTGTGGTTTTGGGGTAGGGTAGGATGTATTTGCAGGGGTTGGTTGTGGATTGGTGAAGGGAGGGTGTGGGGGAATGGTTATGGGGTATTTGGGGTGGGGGTGAGGGAGAGATTATATGGGGAAGTGATTTACAAGTGGAGAGGATTAGATTGTGAGTTGTGGTTTGTGTTGGATTTTTGGTGAAGGGAGGGAGTAGTGAGGTGCTTTGTTGGAAGTAAAAAAAACATGAAAGAGTGTTTGGGTGTGGTTGGTGTGGTGTGTTTGGGATGGTTAAATGGAGCATGGTGGTGGGAAGATTTTGGGTGAGAAGGTGGTTGTTATGTTGGGAGGGGTACACAAATGAGTAATGAGAGGGGAGTTAGTATGTACAAATGGATTATGGAGAGTGGTTATTTGGGAGGTTGGGTGAGGGGGTAGTAGGAGAGAGGTGTGGAATGATGAAGGATTGGTGTGGAGGATGTGTGGGTATAGTGGATGGTTGAGTAAGGTTGACTTGTGGGAAGTAGGAGGGTTTGTGGGGGGAGGAGTGGGGTATGTTGTGGTAGGTTATGGTGTGAGGTGGAGGGGAGGGTGGGGATGAGGGGGTGGTTTGGAGAGGTGGGAGGTGGGGACAGAATTTCTTGGGGAAGGGAGGAAAATTTGTATTGAGGGGTATGTGGGATGGTAGAGGGGTGGGAGGTTTTATGGGTTGTGTGGGGTGGGGGTAGCGGGCATCAAGGGGGGTGAGGGGTGAGGGAAGGGATATGGGGAGGGGGGAGGGAGAAGGGTGGGTGGGGTGTGTGTGGATAGATAATGTGGGGGTAAAGGGGAGGTGATGGGGGTTAGAGGAGGTGAGGGGGAGGGAATTGTGGGTGGTGGGTGTAAGTAGTGGGATGGGAGGAGAGGAGGGGAGGGAATAAGAGGGTAAGTATGATGGAGATAAGGGGGGGTGAGGGGGGTGGGGGGGGTGGGGTGGGGTTAAGGGATCTGAGGGGGTGTGAATGAGGGAGTAGTGTGAAATCAGATTTGTAGGAATGAGTGGGTGTATGTTGTGGTTTCAGGGGGGGAGGGGAAAGTGTTGGTTTTGGGGGAATTAGGAGGGATTGGTGGGGGGGGTGGGGAGAGGTGTGTGTGTGTCTGTGTGTGTGTGAGAGAGAGAGAGAGTTTGTGAGATGGTGTGAGTTAGTGAGTGTGTGTGTGTGTGTGGTGTGTGTGTGAGAGAGTGAATGAGTGAGTGTGAGAGTGTTAGAGTGAGTGAGAGAGTGTGTGGTGTGTGTGTGTGTGGAGAGTGTTAGAGTGACTGTGTGCATTTGTGTGTGTATGTGACATTTGCTATAACATCAGAGTAAGTGTGAGAGAGTGCATGTGTGTGTGTGAGGTGTGTGTGAGAGTGCGTGAGTGAGTGAATGAGTGAATGTGAGAGTGTTAGAGTGAGTGAGAGTGTGTGTGTGAGAGAGAATGAGTGAGTGTGAGAGAGAGAGAGATTGTGTGTATGTGTGTGAGAGAAAGTGTGTGTGTGTGTGTGTGTGAGAGAGAGTGTGTGAGTGATGTGGTGTGTGTGAGTGTGTGTGTGAGAGAAGTGTGTGTGAGGAGAGTGTGTGATGTCTCTGTGTGTGTGTGCTGCAGTGTGAGAGGGAGTGTGTGTGAGAGAGAGAGAGAGAGTGTGCGTGTGTGTGTGTCTGTGTGTGTGTAAAAAAAGTATGTGAGAGTGTGTGTGAGAGGGAGTGTGTGTGTGTGTGTGTCTGTGTGTGTGTGTGAGAGGGGAGTGTGTGTGAGAGAGAGAGAGTGTAAGTGAGTGTGTGTGTGTGTGTGTGTGTGTGTGAGAGAGAGTGTGTGTATCAGTGTGTGTATCAGTGTGTGTGTGTGTGAGAGAGAGAGTGTGTGTGTGTGTGTGTGTATCTGTGTGTGTGTGTGTGTGTGTGTGAGAGAGAGCGAGAGAGAGAGAGTGTGTGTGTGTGTGTGTGTGTGTGTGAGAGAGAGAGAGTGTGAGTGTGTGTGTCTGTGTGTTTCTCTGTCTGTGTGTGTGTGTGTGTGTGTGTGTGTGTTGGTTTTCTGTGTGTGTATGTCTGTGTGTGTGTGTGTGTTTCTGTGTGTGTGAGAAAAGAGTAGAGTGTGTGTGTGTGTGTGTGTGTGTGAGAGAGAGAGAGTTTGTGTGAGTGCGGGTGAGTGGAGTGAGTGAGTGAGTGTGTTTGTGTGTGTGTGTGTGTGAGAGAGAGAGTGTGTGTGTGTGTGTGTGAGAGTGTGTGTGTGAGTGAGAGTGTGTGTGTGTGTGTAGGAGAGTGTGAGAGTCGGTGTGGTGTGTGTGTGTGTGTGTGTGTGTGAGAGAGTGTGAGAGTGATGTGTGTGTGTGAGTGTGTGTGAGAAGTGTGTGTGTGTGTGTGTGTGAGAGAGAGAGAGTGTGTTGAGAGTGGTGAGTGAGTGAATGAGTGAGTGTGAGAGTGAGTGAGAGAGTGTGAGAGTGCATGTGTGTGTGTGTGTGTGTGTGTGTGTGTGTGAGAGAGAGAGTGTGAGAGTGCATGTTTGTGTGTGTGTGAGAGAGAGTGTGTGTGTGTGTGTGTGTGTGAGAGAGAGTGTGAGAGTGTGTGTGTGTGTGTGTGTGTGTGTGAGAGTGAGTGTGAGAGTGCATGTGTGTGTGTGTGTGTGTGTGTGAGAGAGAGAGTGAGAGAGTGTGTGAGTGATGTGTGTGTGTGTGAGAGAGTGTGAGGTGAGTGTGAGGCGTGCATGTGTGTGTGTGTGTGTGTGTGTGTGTAGAAGAGAGTGTGAGGTGCATGTGTGTGTGTGTGAGAGAGTGTGAGAGTGAGTGTGAGAGTGCAGTGTGTGTGTGTGTGTGTGTGTGTGTGAGAGTGAGTGTGAGAGTGCATGTGTGTGTGTGTGTGTGAGTGTGAGAGTGCGTGTGTGTGAGTGTGTGTGTGTGTGTGTACATGTGAGTGTGTGAGAGAGTGTGTGTGTGTGAGTGTGAGAGAGGTGTGAGAGTAGATGTGTGTGTGTGTGTGTGTGAGTGCATGTGTGTGTGTGTGAGAGTGCATGTGTGTGTGTGTGTGTGAGAGAGAGAGAGAGTGTGAGTGAATGAGTGAGTGTGAGAGTGTTAGAGTGAGTGAGAGTGTGGGAAGAGAGGGGGAG
>NW_024873630.1:15000-23370 GCF_018340385.1 Cyprinus carpio | reverse complement strand
CCTCATTTTGGCGTGTTTGTGATGTTTTTTTTTTTTAGCATATTATTAAGCATTGTGGTTGATTGCAAAGATTAAAGTTTGCCAACCTTTGAGTTAGTGCATCTTCTCGCAGTAAACACTAAAAAACAATAAAAAAAGCATCTTCTCTTCAGTTGAAACACTGTAAAATCAAATTAAAAAAAACATTAATTTTGTAATGGGTGTGATTATGGGAAGAAAAAACATAACTTTGAATTGAAAAAAACAAAGGTGTCTGTCAGTGATTCTTTGTTTAAAGTTGGCAAGGTCTGCTCTCATTTAACATTCATAATTTATTGCTTTTTCACACACTTAACATGATCCGTCAAGCGTGACATCCATCCATTGAATAAATTACACAGAAAACTTATGAACTTAAGAGAAAAATATAAATATAAAATGGTTGACTATTGAATGCTAATGAGAGCAGGATCTCTGCTTCATTTTATAGTTCATTTAGCTTGAGATGACACATTGCTGTTTAAATACTCTCTGTCTGATAGTATGATTCAAGTTTTTCATTCATAAAAATCGTTGTTTTGAGCCAAATCTACGGTGGTTTCATGCAGTGACCCTGGCCTGTGATGCACGATGACACGCCGCTGGCTGCGAGGTTGCAGACGGGTTAAGCTGAACCTCTACAGAGGCACTTTTGCTGTGTCTCGAACCTGATGATGACGAGGCACTTCTGTCAGTTTGCGCTCGCTGGATTCGTGTCGAAACTCTTCGAATTCACGGGCGGTTGATCAAAGCGGCCCTGGCGCGCCGATGAGACTCTTCGCTAACTTTCATCTCCACGCCGGGGTCTTTTTTGTTTTGGCTTGTCATTTCACAGTGTTGCTTTCAAAGAAAAATCATCATTATTTATCACAGGAACCTTTCTGATTTGTTTTGACTAGAGAATAATGACAGCACCGTGGCAATAATTCATTCGGTTTTTATTTTCGCAGCTCCAATCCGACTTGTATGTCTGCGTCGCATTGCGATTCATTTGGTAATTCAGATGGAGCAACAATTACAGCAGATCTCAGATAAAGTTGGGCCCAACTCTTGAAATATGGAGTAGTTTTAGTATACACTCACAATACATGTCAGTTTTAGAAAGAAAAAGGAGATGAAGAGTTTAAGTTGACTACATTAGCCATCAAACTGAATGAAACTTTGGATGAAACATCCAACGTTTTGCTGTTAAACTTAACAAATTTGAATTATTTGTTGTTTTATTTTATTTCACTTCTTGCATCGTTTTTTTTTTAATTGTTTTTATTTTTATGCTTAATTTATTAATTATTTAAATTGTTTTAGATTTTTATTTATTGTTTGTTATTATTGTGATCATTATTTAAAAAAAAATTGTTTAAGTAGTTCTTAGATATTTTGGTATATTTTTATATAGTCATTGTTCTGTTTTTAGATTTATTTTTTATTTATTTTTAATTATTTTAAAGATTTTTATTTACATTTACATTACATTTAATCATTTAGCGGACGCTTTTATCCAAAGCGACTTACAAATGAGAACAGTAGAAACAATCAGATCAACGAGAAAACAACAACGGTATACAAGTGCTATGACAAGTCTCAGTTAGTCTAGTACAGAACACGTAGCCAGGGTTTTTTTTTTTATTTTTTTTTTTTTTTTTTTTTTTGATGGAATCTGATAGAAAAGAAAAATGAAAAAAAGGTAAGTACTAGTATTAGTTGGTTAAGTGCATGCGAAAAAGATGAGTCTTTAGATGTTTTTTGAAAATGAGTAAAGACTCAGCTGTTCGAATTGATAATCAGTAGTATTATGTAATTATATTATAATTCCAGGAAAAAAAGTCCGTGAGAGTGATTTTGAACCTCTTTGGGATGGCAACACAAGGCGTCGTTCACTTGCAGAGCGCAAACTTCTGGAGGGTGCATAAGATTGAACTAGTGAGTTAAGGTAAGTTGGCGCCGTGCCAGTGGTCGTTTTGTAGGCAAGCATCAGTACCTTGAATTTGATGCGAGCGGCTACTGGTATCCAGTGTAACCTGATGAGGAGAGGAGTAACATGGGCTGTTTTCGGCTCATTGAAGACAACCCTCGCTGCTGCATTCTGGATCAGTTGTAGAGGCTTGATAGTACATGCAAGAAGGCCCGCCAGGAGAGCATTGCAATAGTCCAGTCTGGAGAGAACAAGAGCTTGGACAAGAAGTTGAAGTTGGGTGGATTGCTCTGACAGGAAGGGTCTAATCTTCCTAATGTTGAATAAGGCAAATCTACAGGACCGGGTTGTACCTGTTGTAGCAATATGGTCTGTGAAGCTTAACTGATGATCCATCACAACTCCTAGGTTTCTGGCTGTCCTGGAAGGAGTTATGGTTGACGAACCCAGCTGTATAGAGAAGTTGTGATGAAACGATGGGTTAGCTGGAACCACCAGCAGTTCAGTCTTAGTAAGGTTGAGCTGAAGGTGATGGTCATTCATCCAGCTAGAAATGTCACTCAGACAGGCTGAAATGCGAGCAACTACCGTCGGGTCATCTGGTTGGAATGAGAAGTAGAGTTGAGTGTCATCAGATTAGCAGTGATAGGAAAAGCCATGCTTCTGAATGACAGATCCTAATGACGTCATGTAGATGGAGAAGAGAAGCGGTCCAAGTACTGAGCCTTGAGGAACCCCAGTAGCAAGTTGTTGTGACTTAGAAACTTCACCCCTCCAAGACACCATGAAGGATCTATCAGACAGGTAGGAGTTAAGCCACTGGAGTGCAGTTCCAGAGATGCCCATCTTTCTGAGGGTGGATAGGAGAATCTGGTGATTAACAGTGTCAAAAGCAGCAGACAGGTCCAGCAAAATGAGCACTGAGGATTTTGAAGCTGCTCTTGCCAGTCGCAGGGCTTCAGTAACCGAGAGCAGGGCAGTCTCAGTTGAGTGGCCACTTTTGAAGCCAGATTGGTTGCGGTCCAGGAGCTTGTTCTGTACAAGAAACATAGAGAGCTGGTTGAACACAGCTCGTTCGAGTGTCTTTGCAATGAATGGAAGAAGGGATACTGGTCTGTAGTTTTCTAGAAGTGCTGGATTTAGAGATGGTTTTCTTTCAGCAGTGGGCTTACCCGAGCCTGCTTAAATGCTGAGGGAAATGTTCCAGAGTGAAGAGAGGAGTTGATAATGTGAGTAAGTGAAGGTATGACTGAAGAAGAAATCGCTTGAAGGAGGTGAGTGGGGATCGGATCCAGTGGGCAAGTAGTAGGATGACTGGAGAGGATAAGTTTGGAATCGTCCGTCTCTGAGAGTGGAGAGAAGGAGGAGAGAGAGTGAGCATTAGTCGTTGTGAAGTTATCCTCAGTCTGCGGTGTGGAGAATTGGTCACTGATGGTTCTTGTCTTATTTGTGAAGAAAACTGCAAAGTCATCAGCTGTAAGAGTCGATTGAGGAGGAGGTGGAGGCGGATTAAGAAGAGAAGAGAAGGTTTTGAAGAGTGTCCGAGCGTCACAACAGTTGTTAATCTTGTCGTGGTAATATGATGCTTTAGCAGTGAAGACGTTTGCAGAGAAGGAAGAGAGGAGAGACTGATACACACTGAGGTCGGTAGAGTTTCTTGATTTAAGCCATTTCCACTCTGCAGCCCTGAGTTTAGAGCGATGTTCACGGAGTACATCGGACAGCCAGGGGGCAGATGGGGTGGTGCGTGCTGGTCTAGACGACAGTGGGCAAAAGTTGTCCAAGCAAGAGGTCAGAGTGGAACAAAAAGTGTCCGTAGCACTGTTCGTGTCCAGAGCTGAAAACTGCGAGAGTGAAGGAAGTGAGGCTGCAACCACAGAGGATAGGCGAGATGGAGAGAGTGAGCGTAGGTTCCGTCGAAAGGTGACCCGCGTTGGAGCGTGTGCCGCTTCAGGAGTAAGTGCTAGATTAGCAGTAATGAGGAAGTGGTCTGAGGTGTGCAGTGGAGTAACTAAAGTGTTGTCCACTGAGCAACAGCGCGTGTAGATGAGGTCCAGTTGGTTGCCCGATTTGTGAGTCGCTGTAGTAGAGACTCGCTTAAGATCAAATGAGGCGAGCAGAGTGTTGAAGTCAGCAGCCTGGGGTTTATCTAGGTGGATGTTGAAGTCACCAAGCAGTACCAGAGGAGTACCATCTTCAGGATAATTTGATAGCAGCACGTCCAACTCCTCCAAGAAGTTTCCCAATTGACCTGGGGGACGATAAATGACCACAAAGTGGATTTTAACAGGGTGGGTTTACAGTAACAGCATGTGATTCAAATGAACCGTGACCTGTAGGTGGTGGTTGAAGATCAAATTTCCAATCTTTCGATATCAGGAGACCAGTACCTCCACCCCTCCCAGTCGTACGAGGGGTGTGGGAACAAGTGAAATGAGTGGAGAGGGCTGCGGGAGTGGCAGTGTCCTCAGGTTTGATCCAGGTCTCAGTCAGTGCCATGAGGCTGAGACCAGAATGAGTAGCAATGGAAGAAATGAAGTCTGCTTTGTTAACAGCGGACTGGCAGTTCCAGAGACCAACTGGAATAGAGAGCGTTGGAGTAGAGGTCAGAGGGACAGGCCTTAGATTTGTCAGGCAGGCCTTCCTTTGACGTACATAGCGTGCTCTCCGAGTGTTAGTAGTGATAGTAGAGATCTGAAAGCACATAGTGAATACAAGTGACCAAAATAAGTATTTGAGGATGAGCTGTACAAAAATTGAAGGGGAGAAAAGCAATACAAGTGCCCTGTCGGTGTCCTTGCTCGGTGGAGTCGCGCAGGTAGAGTCGATGGTCTTTACACTCGTCGGTCTTCACACGAGGAGGCTTCACACGAAGGCTGCCGCGCCCGCTGCCGCGGTGACACCTACCACTTATATATTTGCCTGATTACCTGTGATTGAAGTCAGCTAGTCACGCCTCCCTATTTAGCAGACCGAAACTGTCCAGTCCCCGCGATAGGCAAACGCAAAACCAAACGCCACAATTCACACGTATTTACCAGGCTAAGACACACAGTAATTAAAGCAAAGTTTCCCTAGCAACGATGATCACGCAGTAGTCTAATGAGAAAACGAGGCAAAAACACTTACAAACTGCGGTCCTTCTCTGTCGCTCGACTGTTTCTTCTGACAAGCGCTTACAGAACAGCTCTTTAAGTACTTTTTAACCGGCTTACTGGCTATTGTCACACCTCCCTATTTAGCAGACCGAAACTGTCCCGTCCCGCGATAGGCAAACGCAAAACCAAACGCCACAATTCACACGTATTTACCAGGGTAAGACACACAGTAATTAAAGCAAAGTTTCCAGCAACGATGATCACGCAGTAGTCTAATGAGAAAACGAGGCAAAAACAATTTTTATGTAATAATTTTTTTATTTAATTAAAAAAACTTTTTTTTAATAAATATTTTTAAATAAAAATAGATACTTTATAAATTTCACATTTTATATATAAGTAAATACTTATAGATATTATAATAAAATACGTATTTTATACATTTTAATGCATTAGTGGTGTTTTGACTGGCTTTTAGTGCATTGCTGCATGGCTGCAAAGGTGTTTTGTAGTGGTTTTTATCATGTTCTTATGTGCTAGAGTGGTCTGATCGCTTTTATTGCATGGCTCTACATTAGCAAGGGTCTTCTGAGCAGTTGCTTCCTGGTTTTGAGGTGAAAAGCCGCTGAGATGCGGCATGTTTCAGCTAATCTTCAGCTGCAAATGCCCAGCCAATACATTACAGAAATCACATCCTACAGACTCTGCTTGTCGGCTGTTATGGGCTTAACGTGTGCAGCTAAATATTTTGTGGATTATCCTCATCACAGCTTGATCAGTCCTCCGTAGCTATTAGCGCTTCACTGTTTCATCCGCATATCGCTAGCGTGGAGCTCACTAGCCTTCGGACTCTCCAGTAGGCCTACACACCATTACATTGAGTTTATTAATCTGTGTTGTGCATTGTGCGACTTAAAAGAAAGAACATTATTGGCATATGCGATAGAGCTGGAAAATATTAATATTTTTCAGCCTTAAGACAGTATTTGATAAGCATCTCAATTTTAATTACTTTTTCATTTGCATTCAAAGAACCATCATTTCAGCCAAACCAAGAAGATTCACAAGGTTCAGTGCAAGTAGTAAACTGCTCAAACTGTCAAAATCTAGGTAAAAATATTATTTTAAAAGTATATTTAAAATATTAATAGATTTTTTTTTTTTCAAAATTATTATTTGTAAACTTTGTTTAAAAATATTAGTTTTTATTCATATTATATAAATTTTTTTTTATTTTGTTCATGTTTTTTGTTTTTGTTTATATAAATATTATTTTAAAACTATATTTATGAATGTTTTATTTATATTTATAAAAAAATATTTTCAAATTTTAAACTTATTTTTTTATAATATATATGTATATATATATTTTTAATATTTATTTATATATTTTTATTTATAAAAATACTTTCAACCTTTACTTTATAAAAATATTATTTGTTATTCATTTAAACTGTACTTTTTCTATTTATTTTTAAATTATAGAAATATTTTCAACTTTATATTTATTAAAGAACTAGTCATATATTTTATTTATAAAACTTCAAAAAAAATTATATTATTTATTTTTAAATGATATAAAATATTATATGTATAATTTATTTATCAAATTTGCTTTTAAACTTCAGTAATTAATAAAGATGATAATAAATTAAAATAAATATTAAAAACCAGAAATGATTCACACAATCGATGAACTGAATCAGTTATGTTAACCGACTCATTGATTCACTGAACCAACTGATTAACAATCACTGATTCATTGGTTCACTGAAGTGACTCTATCAATTCAACAACTTGCTGAATTGGACCATTTGAATTTTTTTTGCTTTTGATGCTTATTGAAACATCTCTGTCTTGTATTTGTTTGCAGTCTCCTGCTTCTTCTGTCAGCTTTTTCCTGTCCTTTCCCAGAAAAGGCGAATTTCCTCGGATATCCGCTCACAGATTGTGTGGTTCAGTGCTTTTATGCACTGTTATCACACCACATGATGAAAACAGGTGCTGCTGCTCTATAAATACGTGTGTTTTTGCAGGCAGAGGAGGAGGAGGAGGAGGAGGAGGATGAAGACGAGCAGCATTAGTCACTCTGTCAGCTGTAGATCCGTGGATTCAGAGCCAAACCCTGACCGAAATACTCCCGGACCGCAGTCACTCACCCACTGATGCTGCGACCGGTCACATCAGGATTACGGCATGAAAGCCTGATTATTGCTTTATTTAAAAAAGATTTTTTTTTTTTTTTTTTTGCATTACATTAATGAAACTCATTATCATGAAAATAATGTAAAATTCTAATGTCATACATATGTTAAGCTAAACGTTCAGATAAAACTAGCTTTCACCGGAAGGCCAGGAACAACAGGAAGTCAGTAAAGTATTAGCGATGACCAACTCAAGCGGTCTGCAAGAGTGAGCTTAAACTATCCCAAAAATCCTTTCCAAACCAGCTGTCAGTTTATTGTTTGCCTGCCGAAATGTCTCCAGAAGTCGGCCGAAGCAATAAGAAATCCCATCTCGTCAAAGGCGGCTCTGTTGCGCTTCAGTAATGGCTCCTGTGGTTTTTTGTTCTCGGCGGTTGTTCCTCCTCAGTTGTTACACTGCTGGAAGAAAAGCTGAGGCCGGCAAACATTTCCCCGGCTCATCGCCGCAAACAGGCTTCTGGAAACATCTAACACCCAATATCTGACTAAGCGCTTCTCCCATCTCTGTCTGTTGGCGGCTTTATTCACTTGCGAGCTCACATCCATCAGAGGACGGGAAGATTAAAGCCCTCGCTCATATTTCCGGCCCCGATCCCATTTCATGCCAAAGATAGAATTCCAAGTTCATTACCGATGTTTTCCATCCAGAAGTTTTTTGCTAACTGACAGTCTGAAAATCACTGTCAGCGTCAAATGCTGTCTGCAACCCGGATTATTTCCATATGAATCAGGATATTTAATTTGACAAAAAAAAAAAAGTTGGACTTTTGTTCTGTCTTTAATTGATCAGGTGGTGAAACTTGGGTGTTTTGTACCAGGATGGAAAAAGCACAAAATGTTTTGGAGCAAATTATTTCATTATTACATTTTGTCTTAAACAAAATACAAAGGTCCATTTTGATTTCATGTTGACTTGAGCGTATAAAAAGAACAGCTACAGGAAGTGTTCGGTTCAGCAGATCTGTTAAGCCATAAAAAAAAAATTATCTCCCTCCCAAAAATTCTTCCTAAAAACAATTTCCAAAAAAACATAAAAATAGTCTGCCTGTCTCTGTCCAAAAAAATATAAAAACACCTATCCACCCCAAAAAACTCTGTCTGAATAAGTGTCTGTCTGTTTTACGTCAGTATAAAAATA
>NW_024873630.1:0-10000 GCF_018340385.1 Cyprinus carpio | reverse complement strand
TTTTGCTCCAAGCCCTTGTTAATTTCCAGGCCTGCCTCTTTCCAATTAATTACTTCAAAGGCTCAATCGTGAGCATGCTTTGATAGTCTGCAGTGCGGCGAGGGCGTTCCACAACCACTGCGCCATATTTCATCATAAAGGGTCACTTTATCAAACATCTCCGGCCGTTTTGGAGGCCTACCAAATGTGCAATTAACAGCGGATGTGGGGAGGAGGGTGGCTGCATCGCTGATAACGTCTGCGGCAGCCAGATGTACCGCGATGACTTTGCTAGCTGATTGCAGCATGGGGTGATTTTAATGACTCAGGTGTGGAAGGAGGAGAGCCTTCTGCTGTCTCCCGCTATTGATTTTGTCTGGAAGACTTTAGACGGGAAACATTTTATTGATTTGAGTTCACTTAACAACATTAATACAATGTTTGTCATGATGTTTGCTAATGCCGGATAGCGTTTTAAACGCAGAGCACCATTGAGATGGAACTGAATGGTGGGTTATTGATTTGAGTTCACTTAAGGATATGAATGCAACGTTTGAATCATTCTTTATGCAAGAACGTAAATGTGACTGCATTTCCATTGAATGTACTTCATGTGTTATTAAGGCATCACCAAACATTCAATACTTAATTCTTCTTCTTACAATATTTTAATCAAATATTATAATTAATGATTTATAATTTGTGATTTTTACTTGCTGTGTGCTTGTTACTCTAGTTGTTTATTTATATTCATTAATAATTAATAAAACAATTAATAAAATAAATTATTATATAAATGATTATTATTAGTAGTATTATTACATAAGCAAGTAATTATTTATAAAATTTTAGCATTATTATATTGTTGTTGTTTTGTCATTAATAATAATAATAATAATAAGTAAATTATTTCTTATTTTAATTGTTTTATTTTTAGAATTAAATGATCAAATAATGATTTATTCACACTTATGAAATTGTTGTTGTTAACGTAATACAAATAGCAATTATTGTCAGTTTTAATTTATGAAATTATTATTGCAACAACAACAAAATCAATGATATATGCAATTTGACTTTTATTGTTAACAATAATGCTTATTTTTTATTTTTAACAATAAAATAATTTATAATTCACTGTATCTATTATTAAATAATTAGATTTCTATATGTAAATTAATATTTATATTTAAATATGTAATTGTCGCAATCTTTGAACAATGGTTCATAATTTGTATTTAAACACATTTTTGTTTTATTGTGGTGCTGTTGATTAGATTGATCAGTTTGTTTCCTGCTCAAATAAAGTAGAAAATTCTGCATCAAAATGACACTGATATCCACCGCTGCTAGCCATTATCGCTAGCTAGCATCTACTCTCAGTCTGCGCCAAACCACAGAATGAGCAAACCTTTCCTAATTAGCCAGGAATGATCTGGCACCTGGAAACTCTGTCTTTTATCTTTAGTTTCTCTGTGTCGATGGATAAAAGCCAGGCAAATCAAACCGCTAGGCCACGTTTTGTGTCGTAATGATGGAAGAGAAGTAGCCTCCTCTCTCTCGACGCCTCGGCTAGATGCAAATGAAAGCGAAGGGTGTGAATATCAACACCCACCCGGTGACTTGATTTCACACTGAAACACAGGAGACAGTCTAAATTTATACTCTCGGTCTCCTCGCGGCGCTAGTATTAGCCGCTAATGCTCTGAGGGACTCTCCAGACAGTCACGCCCACCGCCTTCCTGTCACGCTGCTTATTGTTTATATTTACACATTTGTCTTCTCCAGCACCTGCGTTAAAACAATCCTGTCATCTCGCCTCGCTTGCGCTATTAAATATGTCATGTGAGAAGTAAAAAAGGTAAAAACACATGTAGTCGGCTGTTTAGTTTGATAAAGCATTCAAAGCGACAAAAGCGGCGATTGTTATTTGTTGCACACGCTTTCCTTTTAAGCTAACAAACAGATTTGGTCAGTTGTGTTTTGCTTGGTGGGCGATAAAACTCCCGCCGCATGTTATTTTCTTCTCTATCCTTTTTATTACTCAATTAAATAATTTGTAACTGATCGACATTATTAATAAAATGTATTATTAGTAGTAGTAGTACATGATAAAATGTACAATAATTATTTATTGATTTATGTAATTTATATAATTAAATTGGAAAACGATCAACATTATTAGGAAAACTCATAACAGTAATTGTTTTAACAATAATTGTTTTATTATTAATGTAATTGTTTTACTATTGTTGATGTTGTTTATTATCATTTAAAAAAACATGTATATAATTAATAAACAATGTTACTAATAAAATAAATTGTTGATTTTTATTATCAAAAAATTATTATAATTTATATAATTTAATTTATAAAATAACTTGGTGGTAGTATTAATAATAAAGTTAAATAGCTTAAAATAATTATATAATGTTATTGATAAATATTATTTTAAATACAAGTAATAAATTGTTTATTGTTAAATGTAATTTTGTGTAATTTTATGTAATTATAAATGATATATTCAAATATTTGTAATGCAATTTTAGTCATGATTAAATGTATGTCATTATAATAAATAAAAGTACAAGCTAATAAACAAAATTTAATCTAACAAAAGAAAAAAAAAAAAAAAAAAGTGGTGCTGTTAGCTGTTGTTGCTGCTTGATTTGCACATGTTTAAGCTAATAAACACAATTTGATCTTCCATGAGGTTTTGTATAAACTTGTTAAATCATTTAAACCAACAACATGTATGTTAGACCCTATTCCATGTAAGCTCCTAAAAGAGGCGATTACAGAAGTCATAGATCCTCTTTTGACTATTATTAATTCATCATTGTCATTAGGATATGTCCCCAAAACCTTCAAACAGCTGTTATTTAAAAAAAAACACAATTTGACACCAAAGAACTAGTTAATTACAGACTGATCTCAAATCTCCCTTTTCTGTCCAAGATTATAGAAAAGGTAGTATACCCAATTATATTCCTCCTTAGAGAAAGATGGTATCTGTGAGGATTTCCAGTCAGGATTTAGACGGTATCATAGTACTGAGACTGCTCTCCTTAGAGTTACAAATGACCTGCTCTTATCATCTGATCGTGGTTGTATCTCTCTATTAGTGCTATTGGATCTTAGTGCTGCGTTCGACACAATCTACCACAAAAACCATAAAAATATACTAGAAAAAATTGAAGTCAATAATCATGGTTCAAATCATACATATATGACCACCATCAATTCGTAGCAGTGAATTCTGGCCAGTGAATGAAGAGGTATCCATACGATCACAAGGCAGTATGGGAGTACCTCAAGGCTCAGTACTAGGGACGTTACTATTCATGCTTTACATGTTACCTTTTGTTGGAGATATCACCAGGAAACATGGTGTTAGCTTTCACTGTTATGCTGATGATACTCAGCTCTATATTTCTTTGCGCGCCCAGCGAAACATACCCCTATTTGAAAAACTAACAGAATGCATAGTCGAGATAAAAAACTGGATGACAAGTAATTTCCTAAAGATGTACTATTTAAACTAACCTTGGCTGGATGATGACATCACTGAATTCAATGATGAACTGCCTTTAACTGAAAAACAATGAAAAAAAAATGTTTTACTATTGTCATTTGCATTATTGACACACTACTGTTCCTAATTAATGCTGTAGTCAAAGTGGTGGGTTTTCTTTTGAAAAGCATTTCATTTTCATTTTCAGCAGAGGGTGTAGGTGTCTCACTAGTCTCCACACGAGGTGTTCTACATCTTTTTGTTTTCTGACAGTTCGCTAGAGAGGAGTGGCAGCAGTTTTGTTGTGATGTCGACATGCAAATGCAGACACGATGGCTGGATTGCGTTAACATTACACTGAGATCCGATCACAATGCATCCTCGACTACCTCTACCTATGTGGACAACATCTGGATACAGGTCGCATGTTAATGCCAAGTGTAAACTCAACCTTTGAAGTATAAACCGTGAATGCTTTAGGATGCAGATGCCGGCAATGCTAGTCAGAACATGAAATGTTTACTTCCTAATGGAGTTTTTCCGTGGATTTCCTCACCTGCGGGATCCGAAGAGGAATGCTTTGATGGCAAGGGCCGCGAGTCACAAGCGCCAGTTCTCATTATATTCCATCTCTTGTGTCGTGTAGCCTATAGCTGTGTGTTTGAAATGTATATATGCTTTCACAGGAGCTCTTAGAGGGACATGCATTTCTCTGAAAGAGTCAAAGAAGAGAGTTCTTCTGTTTGAAAGCTCAGCTTTTCTCACAGGAACAACGACTGCACAAAAAGAGACGCAGTCAGCTTTAAAACACAAGAAAGTGGAAAAAAATAAAAATAAGGTCAACTAAACTACAATAACACTTTTTTTACACATTTTAACATTATTTTTAGTTTTAGACTTAACTTAAACTGTATGAAAAATTGGAAATGTAACAATACAGGTACATTAAAAATGAGGCAACTAAACAATGAGGGCAAACTAAACAATACAATAATTAATAGTTTTTTCCTTTAAAAATCTTGTTTTGCTTTATTAAAACATTAATATTTTTAATACAATCTGTTACTTTAGTATGTTTAATACAATCTGTTACTTTAGTATGTTTTATATATATTCATATTATATATATAACATGATTTTGGTTTAGTATTTTTGTTTAATGATTTTGTCCATTTTATTATTATTATTATTATTATTATTATTTTTAAATAGCTTTTTTTTTACTTGACAATTTAAGTATGGAAAATATACATTTTTAAAATGAGTATTTAAATATAAAAATGCTGAATATAAATTGTGAATATTTAAACATACAATTTATTGTTACATTTTCCAAATGGTTAAATTGTTCATATATTCTTAAGATAATAAGGTAATGTTTTCCATTAGATGTCGATTTATGATTAATAAAGAGTGATCACACAAGCCTAATCTTAACACACAATTATTCATAAAGTACAATCAATCAAACTTATCATAATCACACACACATCTCAAACCTTCACCCCCTGACCCAGACCGACCTCCCTGACCCCCCCCACCACCCACCCCCCCCCCCCCCCCCACCGACGTGGTTCAGTCTGGATCGAGCCGGTCTGACCTCCCCTCCCCCCCCCCCCGCTGCGGGTTCATCTGTCGAGCGGTGGGGGTCAGACGTGGAGACGTGGGAGTTTGGCTCTTCATCAGCTCCATCACTCTTCTTTGTCTCTCCACGTTACAAATGCTTCACCGTGTCTCCAGAAAAGACGTCGCACCAGGTGTCAAAAAACCTACATCATTCAGAAAGCCAAAACACAGACCTGGCGTCATCGGCATTTAGTCTCGTTGTGTTATTACACCTCAGGAAATACCAGTAAATCAAAGCAAATTGTTATGAACATTATGAAGATTAATTTTAGTTCCCTTGTCATGCCAAAAACCATGTATTCAGAACAGGCAAGACAAATTTATGTATAAAAACGAAAAATCAAAGCTAATATTTTATGTACATTATTAAAAAGTGGAAATATAATTTCAATATTTTATTGTTTAATTTACTTCATTGTAATATTATCTATTTGTTAAATATTATTAATAGTGATTTATCATTATCGCATAAACTTTTTGTGTGTGCATGTATAAAGAAATACATTATTTTATAGTATTGACAATCATTATGTACATTATATATAATTTAATAATAGCCTTATATTTCCAGTTGTCATTTAATGTTTATCTACATTACATACAGAAATAAATGATTTTTTTTGTACATATGCAATGCTAAATCATATAATCTCCGTATTTGTTAGTATTAATTAGTATTTTTTTAAGATATAATGTACATGTTACAATAATTTTAACTCCGTGTATGTCCATGATGTGTAAAATTAAAATAAATATTATTATAAATATTATTTTATTTTAAATCAATTTAAGGGTACATTTTTTCTGTAAAAACTTATATTAAATTATTTTAATAATAGTATTATTTATCTTCTAGTTTCAATTTAATTATTTTATGTATATTATAAAAATTATAATAAAATAAATAATAAATAAAACAATAATATAAACAAAAAAACTCAACAACAAAACAAAAAAAATATAACAAAAATAAATTAAAAAAAAATTAAAATAATTAAATAATAAAACTAATATATAATTGATAAATGACCATTATAGATGATAAGTGACTGGTGAAAGCAACCTATAGTATTAGCAATTATTTATTATTGTAATCATATTGTTATTAATAATAATGTAGTTAAAACAAGTAAGGGTTACTTGTCTTGAGCTAACCTAGGGGTAAAATGAAGGCAGCCAAATTGTCTGAAATAGCCTGCCATAGCACTTCACCCAATTATGCCTCTAGGAGCACTGAAACCCAAAGATTTAGTCAAAGCAGATGACATGATCAGATTCCAGAGGCTCCAGTGGGAAATCAGGCCGCCGGAGGTCAGAAGTCACTGCTCCTGTCTGCTTTGATTGATCTATGGATTGATATTGATTTCTCTTCATTATAGTTTGCGTAATGAAAGTGCACAGGATTGATTGGCACATTGGATTTCCATTCATTTACTTAATGCTAACGGCGATGAGTCGCTCAAACGAGTGCTAGCATGTGGTTTTTGTGTTTCCTCACACTCAAACCAACAACAAAACTGAAATATATAAGAAATAACCTATATAATAACCTATATAATAACCTATAAAATATATAACTCTTGTGTATATATATGAAGTCTGTTTAGCTTTTGTGCTACATTTTCCCATCAAAACATTGTGTCTGATCAGTTGTGTTGATTGTAGGATTCATGACTAGTGGTAGTTTCATTTTCTTCTGTATTTACTGGATTTGCAAGGATTATGGTTTCTTCAGTGAGCGCTGGGAAACCTCAAATGACCCCATCAGCATCTCGCCTCCGGTGTGGGTTTCCTCATGAAAAGATCACGAACGTAGATCACTTTGGCTTCTCCTCTTGCTTGTGATCAGCCGGTTTACCGTATCTTAATGGAAAATATGGTTCGATCCCCCATAGCTTGAGAAAATTCTTCAACTTGATCATTGTTTCTCTGCTGGTACGAACAACATTCTGTAGTGTTTAATATCAAAAGAAAGAAATGAAAGTTCTTCCGTGTGTAGATGTTAATTAACGTTGAACAGTTAGGATGGGATGATGATGAACTCTTAGTTCTTCAAGGGGTAGCAGCAGTTCTGACATTTGATGCAAAATGTGAAATAGTACAGTATATAGAAAAAAGAAAAATCTAATAATGTATAAAATTACTTTAAAAAAGTTCTCTAATAAATAAAAAAATACTGCAAATCTAATGGGAAACCAGATATTACAAATTCATTTTTATATAATCGCTCAAAAGTGTTCCCAGTATTTTTTTAAATAAATATACAGTTCTATGCTTTTATTCTTTTATTACTTATCATTATCATTTAATGTGTGTATATTTATATTTTTATATTATTTATTGTATTTTTATTCTTAATTTAATTGTTTTTTATTGTTAATATTGAAACCTATTTCAATTATAATGTCATTGGAATTAAACTTTTTTATAAAGTATTTTTTTGTTATCATTTATTTTAATATTTTTATTAATTTAAATTATATTATTAATAATTATTTTAATAAATTATAATAGTTATATTAATAAATAAATGTCTAAAATTATTATGATTAATGATTAAATTATAATAATTTAGATTTAACTGCTACAGTTATTTATAAAAAATATTTTATTTATCTTCCTGTTTTAAAAATTACTTCAATTATATAGTAAAAGCCTCTTTTTAAGATTTAAAGATTTTATGAATGTAAGTAAGATCATTAATAGTATGAATGAAATGAATTTTATAAACATTTTATTAATTTTACAAACTGACAGCTACACCGTAGCCAATTCCTTATTCGTTTATTGTTTTATTATTAATTTAATCATTATACATAATATTAAAAGCATTCGTGTTTTATTATATTTAAATAAATGTTATTTTATTTAAATGTAGTTAATGGTTACATTTAAAGTTATTGAATGTAATTGTTATGCTTATTTAATTATTAATTATACTTAAAAAAAAGCAGTATTCATTTAAAAAAATAATTATTAAAAATGTAAAGAACTTATGTAACATTTTTCGAAACACTAGCTTGACTGTAGCTTAATTAATAATGCTAACAAATCCTGAGTTTCTTGTGTGAAAGTTTTCCGCGTCACGAAACACTCTCGTGTTTGGCGAAGAAGCTTCCAGGGACGTTCGGTTTAGAGTTCAGTTGGACGAGGCGTTCAGAAATCTGTTGACGACGCGGCTCTGACCTTTCCTCATTATTCCCGCGTCCTTTGTGGAGTCGAACAGCGAAAAGCCGGGATGTTCGGCGACGAGTCTGTCAGCATCGTTTGATTCATCGCCCTCGACCTCGCGTTATTAAATGGCCTTTCAGTGTTTCAAAGCTCCCCCTTTTCCCCGCTCGACCGTCAGTTTCATTTCATGCCTTTTGTCCCGGCAGCTATTTACCGGCCGTAATTGGAACGGGTCGGGTCCGCGAGTTCAATCACAGCCAAAAAGGGGCCTGGAGCCAGCGGAATATGAAAAATGGGGCTCTTGTAAATGCTAATCAGCGTTGTTAGCGCGGAGCATCATGCTTGCCCCTGGCAAAAATAATTGTGCAAAATATCCATGAGATAACTGCAGGTGCTTGTGGTAAAAGATGCTGCTGTGCGTCCCTGGTGATAAATACCTCTGATTTCTCTCCCGCGCTCAGCATAACGCGTCATGTCACGTGATGATAACGCCATTCGAATATTCATCAAGTCTGACGCCTTTCACTGGCGTTTGAGCGGGAAATGTTACAGAATGGCGTTGTTAACCCTTGTGTTGACGCATGGTCCAGTTGATGATTTTGTGAGGGTTTTGCTGCTGGCGGCGTCACAGTCAGAATGAAAAAACCCCCCCAAAAAAAGAAGATTGAATGCGTGGGAAAATTAGTTTGAACTGGGAATTAACGGGACTGAATGATGATTTCAGAGACCCAAATGAGTGGAACTGAATGTGGGCCGCAGCTGAGATCTCTTGATTTTGGAAGAATGAGAAACGTCTGCGTTCATATTGAGATCTGAACCTGAATCACAGTTTGAGACACTGCTGAGATTCTTCTTAAAGTCCAGAGGAGACACGAGTGTGAGATAAACTGCCATGTTTTGTCCTTTAAAGAGACATTCCGAGATGTTGTAGACTTGAGTGGAAGTCTATGTTAGCTATATAATTGTTTATTTTATAGTTAACTTTATTATTAAATTGGTTAGGCTAAAAAACATGACAGTACATTGAAGCTAAAATATATTATTTTTATGTATTAAAACATTATTACTATCATTAATTAGTTTTATGTATTTTTTATAAGTGTTATACTATTCATTGTTTTTTTTTTACATTACACAACCTGACCGTTTCAGTCACTTTCTGGAAGCTCTGTCTGTTGCAGTTGACTGGTGTTTGTGTCTATGTCAGTGTTGTTTAATCGTTTAGTGTTTGCTGGCGAGAAACAGTGTGAGGCATGAGCTCACTGATCGATTGTTCTCCGTCTCAAAACGAGCGTTGTCGCTGTTCTTGGAAAATCCAGCTGAGACTTTAAAGAGCGCGACGGAGACCAAAACGCACTGCAGGCATTGAGATGAAACGCGCAGCAGATTTAACAGGTTGATAATCAGATTTGCTCTCAGAGCTGAAGAACACCTGAGTCTCGCTGATAACAGCACAACAACAGAAACCACATCAGACCATACGCGGAACACAAAACAACACTACACTGAACTCCATTGTGCGGGAAATACCTCTACATATATATAAAACAGACAGATAATTCTACATAAATCAAGCAAGACGTCTTGGTAGATGAGTCAGTGATTTACACGTCAGCAATCAATTTGCTGTTGCAAGTTGAAGTGAATACAGCATGTCTGTAACTTTTTTTTATTTTTTATATTTTATTATATTTTATTTTATATATAACC
>NW_024873629.1:0-23271 GCF_018340385.1 Cyprinus carpio | reverse complement strand
GAATAGAAAAAGTGGAGAAATAGAGGAAACCATGTGCCTGAATGATGGGTCCCAGTGATGTAGTGTACAGAGAAAAATAGGGGCCCAAGAACTGATCCCTGAAGAACACCTAGTATGGTCTAGCCTATAAAATAAGATTTTTTAATGCTATTTTAGCTTAAGAAACAAAATTTATGAAGCAACTGTTGTCAGATTTAATTGCTGGTTTCAAATATGATATTTAATCCTAAGCATGGTGAACAGCTTTGGAGAATTTCATGATTGCCCATTCAAAGAGAAAGGAGCTGCACTTTCATGCCCGAAACGCGTTTCAGATGGCTGCTGAGTGAAATGACTTGCCTTAAAAGGACTTTGGTTCAGATCAGTCCCCAAAAACCACACTTAACTCAGGGGCTGTTTACATAATACTGTTTTAAATTAAAAAACAGAAAACTTTTTAAGCTATTGGTCGTTCATTTACACGACAACAGCATTTTGAGGACCTGAACGCATCAGGTGTTGAAAACTGGTTTCATATTCATATCAAGTGTTTGAAAATTATGCTGTTGTCGTCTCTGAGTAAACTACAAAAATTTGTGAAAATGGTGACATCATGCACATGCGTATTACGTGTTCAATCTATAGGAATGTGTGAGTGTCTTTGCAAAGTGAAATCGTCAACTGCTGGCCTGGCATGCATACACAGCATTTTACACTTAGAAAAAAACAACAACAAAAAAACAAGCAAAACAACCAAAGTTGAGTTCAAAACAACAATCTGAAGGGTTTTTCTGAGGATTTAAATTTTTATATAAACAAAACATGTATTTCTGTGCAAACAGAAACAAGTGATCTATTGAGACCAGATGAGAAGGGAAAAACACTTTAGACACTGTGAAGACACTTACTTTAACTGTAAACGGCTGTGGTTTAATGTGCTGCTAAAAATTAAATGCTGATAAGCAGTCCTTCATGAAACTGGAGCCCTAAGTGTTAAAAAAGCTGCAGTTACTTCTGCTTTTTTGCATGGGAACGAGTGTGAGAATGATAAGTGTGAAAAACAGAGCAGAAACTGACCAGAACATCAGAAAGTTTGCTTTTAATATTGAACAATGATATTCAATTCGGAGATTATAGAACAGATGGATTTAGTTTCTACTTTGTTAATCTTCAGATTCAGTCATTTTAAACTCAGTGCTTCTTATCCTGGTCCTGGGAACCCTGCTCTGCACATTTTGCATGTCTCCCTTATTAGACACACCTGAGTCAGATCATCAGCTTGTTATGAGAGAGATCCATGAACTGAACTGAGTGTGTCAGATGAGAGGGACTTACGAAATGTGCAGAGCAGTGGGTCCCCAGGACCAGGATTAAGAACCACTGTTTTAACTTAATGATGTAGAACACATGTCTCCTAAAGACCCTGCTGGAGCGCCAACTAGTGACTGAACATGAAAAAAACAAGGCCTTAAAACTTAATAATAATAATGACTTCACTTTTTTGAAGTGTATATCAACTTTTTAAAATGTACATGTGATAAAAAATATTTTTTCTAAATTACGTATAAAATCACAGTCTGATCCTGTTTTTAACTCAGATTTGATCTGATCATCATCACCTGAAGCTCCTGTGAAAAAAACATCATATTGTTCATTGATTTGTGTGTGTTATCAACAGACTTTATTATCTGGCAGCTCAGTTTCCTCACTGAACTCTGATTAAATGTCTTCAACATCTTTCATAGTGACGGAGATTGAATTCATCTTTGTTTCCAGAGATGGTTTTTATCAAATGTGAACCTGGACCACAAAACATATCATATGTTGCACAGGTATATTTGTAGCAATAGCCAAAAATAAACTGTATAGCCTAGGTCAAAATTATAGATTTTTCTTTTATGCCAAAAATCATTAGGATATTAAGTAAAGATCATGTTCCATGAAGATACTTTATACATTTCCTACTGTAAATATTTCTGATTAGCAATATACATTGCTAAGAACTTCATTTGGACAACTTTAAAAGGCAATTTTCTTAATATTCAGATTTTTATTATTTTTTTTCTAGATTTTCAAATAGTTGTATGTCGGCAAAATATTGTCCTCTCCTAGAAAACCATACATCAATGGAAAGCTTATTTATTTAAAATAAATGGACATTCATAATACTTGCAATTTTGAGCATTTTTTCTTGTATATGTATTTTCAGTGGCTCATGTTGTGTATTGTTTTCCCTCTCTCTCTCTCTCTGGTTAGTGTGGCCTGTTGCCCCCTGCTAGCAGATGTTGTAACTACACTCTAGGAAAAGGAGGCAACTTCCTCATCTGAACGAAGGGCCACTCAAAAAAGTATTTGTGTATTCTGGTAAAATGAAAGTATTTGCAAGCAACATAAGAATCGAAAATGTTTTATATTTTGTAATATATGTTGTTTCTTTATTTGGATGCTTTTTGCTGATGTTTTACAGCAGCATATGACTCTCCTTATGCAGATGATGCTGCTTTAGCTCCCTCTTGTGACTCAATACATCGACTGGCCGCTTGAGGCTGGCTGCAAAAGGGAGTCAGACCCCCGAGCGGCAACCTCGCGCTCTCTCTCGTGAAGCCAAGGAAGTGACTAAAACTGCAATTCATCGACTGGCCGCTTGAGGCTGGCTGCAAAAGGGAGTCAGTCCCATAGACTCCCCATGTTAAAATGCCCAGCTTTACAGCAGAAAAAAAAACATGTTGACAGCCTGGTTCAAAAAATTATTTTGATCTACATAGCTAATTTTGCTCTTCATGACAACTGTGAGGGGGGTGAATTTTTTTTATAAGTCATCCGTTTAAATTATATTAAGCCTTAAAGTTCTGCATAATTAAGGGCGTGGCCTCTTGAGTGACAGGTGGATTGCCGTTGCTGACAATGCCGTCGCGCTAGGTGGGCGTGGCTTCAGCAACCAGCTCCCGCCTTTTTGCCCATTTTCGATTTTCCGGGAGAGTCGCACGGTGACGCGCTGCCAAGATGGCGACGGCCCGCTCTGCACACTTTGAGCTTCAAAACCGCTCTTGAAGAGTCTATGGGTGACGTCACGGACACTACGTCCATATTTTTTTTACAGTCTATGGTTCTGCCTCTATACTGCCATTTATTTTCACCCGTGGGTGGAGAAAAGTAAGTGCCTTAATGTGTTACACCCATGCAGGTCCATTTCTGGACACAGACAAACCCTGCACAAGTCTGGAATATTTTTAAATTAATAGAAAAAAATTGTCTGCTTTCGACACAAATGGTTGAAAAAATAGTTCCAAAATGAAAGTTGAACGGACGACGAAACTTTGGTCACCAGATTACGTTGCAGTTTACGTAATGTTGTTAGCAAAATATGCTTCTTTTTTTTTTGCTTATGTCCACAAATAATGTGTTAAAACGTTAAAAAAAAAAAAATAATTAAAACGTTTTATTGACATTCAGGTCTGACTGGACCGATTTTGAACCTTTGTCAGGATGTGTTTCACGATGTTACACAATGGGTGTGTGATTATTTTATATGCAGGCTTATATATACACATAAACTATGCAGCAACACATTTACACATCCTGAAGATGACACATTTAGAGCGTCCAGGGGACGCGCAGAAAAAGACGTGGATTTCACGGCCAGGTGACGTCAAAAACTTTCTGTTACAACTCTGAGTGAACCGCTTCAGACGACTCAGCGCGCGCGGCGGGAACTGAACGAATCATTCAAAATGATTTGCAAACAGATTCACTGGTTTGATCAAGCCATTGAACAGAACTGACTCAAAAGAATGAATCATTTGCGAATGGGCATCGCTCGTTGCTAAGGGAAAAAGTAGAAAGGTGTGTTTGGAATAAACTGAAGCATTTATAACTTTTATTGCATTAAGATAAAGTAACGAGAGGAGCGTCGCCCACAGTAACGAAGTAAAAGTACAGATTTCCCCCCCCAAAATTAACTTAAGTCAGAGTAAAAGTACCCATCTTTAAATATACTCCAAAAGTAATTACCCAAAAAAATGTATTCAAGTAAATGTAACTCGTTACCCACCTCTGATAATGAATGAATATAGTTAAATAATTAATAAGTGGAAATAAATTAATATCCAAATTAAACCAAGGAAACTGATACATATTGTAACACACTTAAAGAAGGCAACGAGCGTTATTTGTTTTTGGGTCTTTCATTTATTCAGCCAGCAATTTTTCAGATTAGCCTACGCCACAGTGCCATGCAACACAACATTGCTACTTCTAACTCTTCTCTTTTCTCTTTCAGGTCTGTTCTGGGGGTTTCTATCTGTCTACCGCATCCCACTGGACACCCATCGCCTAGCCGTGAGTATGCAAAAATGCATTTATACATGTACTGAATATTTTAACATAAATAAAACAATTAATAACTATTGAATAGACATTACAAAGAAAAAATTAATATATTTGCGGGCCTAGCTTTTTATACAAAATTAATCTATCAATAAACATTTTTTAGATTTCTCCACAATATATCGGTCTACATTTTGTAATAATTTGAAATTGTATTTAGATTAAGCGCAGTGCTAGAATCAAATTGAAACAACAATTCTAATAAATAAAGTGAACTTAACAGAAGCACAAGTAACAGACCTACACAGTGAACCTTCGCACATCCCAATTAATTCCATGCTTGGGCCAATGGGTGGTCTTTACACACAACAGCCCCTTATTCATTTTACCTATGTGGGTTAGTTAGCTAGCTAGTAATACCTTACAGTCAGATTTCTTACAAATTAATTTATTAAAATAAATTTTTACATTGTGAAGTACAGAAAAAAACATAAACCAGTTTGCTGATGTCCAGATGTGTGGTCTGGGTGCTGACAGGATTGTTCACCACACAGCTGTAGCTGTTTTTATCCTGATATTCCACCTCCAGAGGAAGAGAGAGACTGATGCTGAGATCAGACACACTGATGCTGGACAATAAACTGTTTCCTTTGTACCAGGAGAGAGTCACATGACCCACATTCACATTGACATTCAAATATTGTTGCATTATTTGTCTACCGGATAATACCTGAATGACAAGATTAAACTAGTGTCTTAAAATCCTGTAAAAGCTAAGGATATTCATTGAAAATAGTTTGCAGTGTTTTACAAATAACTGATACATAAAACAAATTTCTTTTTGGAAAGTCGCAATGGCTGGCGTTGTTCATTGGTCGGGCATCAAACCAATAAAATGTCTTCATTCGCACCATAAAATTCATGGTCATGTTTAAAAAAAAATAAAAAATACAGGTGAAAGTTACACAAGTGTCTACTTTGTATAGATGTTTAGGGTTAGGCCTACTGATCAACACAAGCAAGCACACGTCATAGGATTTCATTAGCTTTATTGGCATGACAAAAATACATCTCTCACTCCCAAACTCTCAATTCAATTCAATTTAATTAGCTTTATTGGCATGACAAAAGTACATTTTGCATTGCCAAAGCATGCATAGGAAAACAGTGTAATTTGGAACAATATAACAATTGAAATAACCTTTTAACAAGTAATATTAGAAGAATGACATTAAAACATATGGATACATATAAACATATGATATACTAAAAGTTATGTAACAGATTATTTATGTATTTATTTAATTAGTAAACAAAACAATATACACAGATATATGAAAATTACAGTTAGCTGTATATTCTCTGGATATTGGTGTCTTGGCTGTGTCTCAGGAGTTGGCAGGCTGCTATAAATCTTGCAGCTATATTTGCACATTCAGATCTTTTCACCAAGAATGAAGGTGAGTTTTTCGGTTGGGGTGCAGTTATTAAATCTGGGAAATATTTAGTTTATTTTGGGATAGTAGTGGTATCTGATGGTTTGGTTTTTGGGGCATTCTGTGAGGAAGTGCAGCTCTGTTTGTCACACTCTCCCAGAATGCAGTGGGAGCAGAGTCTCTCCTCACGGGAGAGCCAGGTTTGTCTGCGCCGGCCCGTCTCTATGGCCAGACTATGCTCGCTGAGTCTGTACATCGTCAATGTTTTCCTGAGTTTGACATCAGTCACTGTGCTCAGGTAGTTTGCCATGGTGTACTCTCGATTTAACGTTGAATAACATTCTAGTTTGTGTTGGTTTTTAATGGTGTTTGTCCAGTGGGTGACGTACTTGTCTTTCTCTGAGTTGATGATTTGTGTGGGCCGAATGGTTGAGAGTGTGTGTGAGTCCTGAGACTGGCTGATCTCTGTCGGTGTGATCTCAGTCTATCTCAGCACCAGCTGAAGGAGGGGACTCGTCGTGGGGCTCAGCTCTTGGTGTTTCAGGGCTTTATAATGGGATGTGCTGGGGGTCACTCATCTTTAGGTGTTTCCAGAATTTGATGGCTCTTTTTTTTGAATGTTTAAAAGGAGAGGGTATTGGCCTAATTCTGCCCTGCATCCATTGTTTGGTGTTTTTCTTTGGACTTTGAGTATTCTTTTACAGAAATCTAAATGCATATTTTCAATTGGATGTTTTTCCCAGTTTAAAAAACAAATTTTATAGATGGACCCCAGACTTCACTGCCATATATAGTACGATTGGTTCAATTACTGATTTGAAAAGTTTGAGCCAGATTTGGATTGGAATATCAATTTTAATTGATCTTTTTATGGCATAGAAAGCCCTTTGAGCTCTCTCTCTTTGAGTTCATTCACAGCCAAAGTGAAGTTACCTGTTGGAGTGATTTTTAGGCCGAGGTAGTGTGTTTTTGTGGTTTGAATGGTTCTGTGTGATAGTGTGAATATGTGTGTTAGTCGCTGAGGTCTAGAGCGGTTCTGAAAGAACATGACCTTAGTTTTTTGGAGGTTTACTGTCAGGGTCCAGGTCTGACAGTGATCCTCCAGCAGATCCAGTCCGTGCTTAAGCCCTTCTTTAGTGGGCAACAGGAGAACCAGGTCATCTGCGTAAAGAAAACACTTTATCTCTGTGTCATGGAGAGTGAGACCTTGAATGGGAGCATGTTCTTAAACACTGGCCAATTGATTGATGTAAATGTTGAAGAGGGTGGGGCTTAAACTGCAGCCCTGTCTCACTCCACACCTCTGAAGAAAAAACTCAAATTTTTAACTGCACATTGGCTGATTGTGTACATGGATTTGATCAAATCATAGAATTTACCTCCTATTCCACTGTCAGTTAGTTTTTAGGAATAGTCCTTCATGCCAGATTGAGTCGAATGCTTTCTTGAAATCAATAAAAACAGACGAAAATTTGACTTTTGTTTTGCTGTACATATTTATCAATTAGTGTTTGTAGTGTAAAAATGTGATCAGAAGTGCGACATTTTGGGAGGAACCCAATTTGACATTTACTCAAGGCATTGTGTTTGATAAGGAAGTCTGACAGTCTTGTGTTTAAGATGCTACAGAAAACCTTCCCCAGGTTACTGTTCACACAAATGCCTCGGCAGTTGTTGGGCTCCAGTTTGTCTCCGTTCTTGTGAATGGGGCTGATGAGGCCCTGGTTCCAGATCTCAGGGAAGGACCCTACACACAGAACATCATTGAAGAGTTTGAGGATGGCCAGTTTGAAGCTTGCTCTGTGTGTTTTCAGCATCTCGTTCTGGATGCCGTCAACACCGCAGGCTTTCTTGGGCTCGAGGACCCGTAATTTATCTTCCAACTCTTTCAGTGTTATGGGGAAATCTAAGGGGTTTTGATTTGCTTTTATTGATCTTTCTAAATTGTCTAGTTTTTTAATTATTTCATTTTGATCAGAGTTTTGAATTTCAGTTGAGCTATATAATTCTTGGAAATGTTTCCATATCTCTCCATCTTGGATAGCCAGATCTTCTTGATTTGATTTGTTTAATAATTTCCATTTATCCCAGAATTTGTTTGAATTTATTGATTTTTCGATCTCTTCAAACTGGTCATGCAGAAACTGAGCTTTTTTTTTCCGGCGGAGTGTGACTTTGTATTTCCTCAGTGCCTCACAGTAATGAAGACAGAGGTCCTGGTTTTCCGGTTGGCGGTGTTTTTTGTTGGATAAATTTCGGAGGATTTTCTCAGAGCCTTACAGTCTGAATCAAACCATCTGTCAGTGTCCAATTTCTTTTTCTTTGGTTTTATAATTGTCATATCACTTCTTTGTGCTGTCTTATAGAATATGTAATTTATATCTTTCACTGCTTGATTGATGCCGAATTGATTTTTAGGGTATTCCTGTATTTGGAAAGTATGTAAGAGGGACTGTATTTCTGAAGATTCAGCGCTAATGTAATTAGTGCTACTGTTTTCTGTCCATTTGAATGACATAATTTTGTGCACTTGATATGGTGTCCTAATTGGTTTGGGTAGTGTTTCAGACTGCTTTATATAAAGGGTGATTTGGCTGTGGTCTGAGAAAGGTCTCAAGGGTTTCACTGTGAATGCTCTCAAAGAGGAAAGCTCTCAAGAGCTGGGCTGTAGGTGAAGCGACCGAGTGAGTCTCCTCGCAGTATTCCATTGACGATGTACAGAGCCAGATTCTGACAGAGCTGCAGCAGCTGCCTTCCGTGAGAGTTCACTGCCTGATCACAGTTCTGTCTGGGAGGGTGAGAAGGGAAAAATCTGTTATTGCCAGCAATGAATCTGGTGCCTTCTGATTCAATGAAATCTAATTTGTCACCGGTTCTAGAATTGAAGTCACCCAGAAGCAGCACGTTTCCCTGGGCCTGGAAATGGCTGATTTCTTGCTCTAAGTTTTGAAAGGTTTGTTCTTGGACATAGGGAGACTCGAGGGGTGGTATGTATATGGCACAGAGGAAGACAGGCTGGGATGTTGATATGATGTCTTTTTTAATCTTCAGCCACAGGTGGTACTGGTCTCTCTTGACTAATTCTATGGACAGTTTAGATTTAGTCCAGATTATCATCCCTCCTGAGTCTCTTCCCTGTGTGGTGGATTGGAGTTTGACTGAAGATAATATGATTTCTCTGTATCCTGAGGGACAGCCAGTGGACTCATCCCCTCTACACCAGGTTTCTTGTAAAATAATGATATCTAGGTCATCAATTTCTCTCATAAAGTCTGGGTTTTACTCTTCACACCAAAAGACTGAGGATTTTCAGACCCTGGATGTTCCACAAGGAGATGCTAAGTGATTTCATCACGAAAAAAGAAAGATAATCTATCGTTCTGGATGCAACAGTAAAATAAAGATAATGTGGGTAATGTGGAAAAAAACATAACATTCTGGATGCAACAGTAAAATAAAGATAATGTGGGTAATGTGGAACTAATTACATTTGAATTTTTTTTTTTTTTAATTATTGTTTCCTATCTCTGTCCAGTGTTGTGTCAGTAGGTGAGAGCAGATGATACTCAGCATGTGTTGGATGTTGTGCAGTTTTACTCCTCCGCTGACGGCCGGGGCGTAGCTCTGTCTCTGGCTCGGGTGGAGGAGCAGTCTCTGTCTGTGTGGCTCCTGTCGGGGCACTGAAGCTCTGGACGGGGCTCTAGATGAAGTGCTGGCTGGGATGCTCTCTCTTGAGCCGTGTCCTGCTGGATTGTCTGGGTTAGGGCTGGTTCTGCTCCACCTGGGGCTGGGCTGGTTGGTCCTGTTTAGAGTGACGTCTTTAAGTCTTTTTGTCAGAATATACACAAGACATTAATAAACGTCTACATCACCCTACATACATCACACACACACACACACACTCACACACAAATAGACATTAGGCACGAGGGCACAGTGTCTGGAGATGTTGGCATTTATCTTATTGATTGTGTTCGGATGGAAGTCTTTTCTGTGAAGCAGAGTGGAGAGGATGATTTTTGAGTTGGGGAAAGTGTGTCTTGCTTTCTCCACAACAGCTCTGAGGGAATCGGACACTCTGTCCTGCTGGCTCCGCAGGTCATTGGTGCCCGTGTGGATGATGATGTGGCTGGGACGGCCCAGCTGAGATTCTGTCAGAAGCTCCAGGGCTTTGTCCGTGTTGGGAGACCAGTGTTTAACAGCTCTGTGTCGGGGAAAGAGTTTCTTTAGGTCAATGAATTTCCCATTTGAATCAATGAGCAGGGCTATTTCTGTCTGTTCTGTGTTTGGTGCTGGGCTGCTGTCAGATGGGTGCTGCTGGTGTTGTGCTGGGGCACCTGACCCGAGGCGCTGTGATGACTGTGAGCGGTCTGGGTCGGGTGTCTCGGGGGTGGAGGGCAGTGTTTGAGCTCTGTGGATGTGCTCTGGTTCTTGTCTGGTCAGGAGCAGCTCTCTCACCTGCTCTTTCAGGGCCTGGATCTCACTGTGCTGCTGCTCTTTCTCCTCCTGTAACTCTCTAAGCGTCTGCCTCATCTCTAGTGTCAGATACTCTCTGTCCTGTAGCTGGAGTCTCAGTGTGGCCAGCTCTTTCTGATAGCTGTCCTTCTCTGTCTGTAAACTGTTGACTTGCTGTGTGAGGGCTGACAGTCTCTGTGTGATGTGCTCTGAGTTTTGCTGGAGTTCGGTGTGGCCCTGTTTGAGTACGGTTTCTCTGAGTTGCACCATCTCCATCTCCATCTCCAGCCTTGTGAAGTGCTCCTGGAGTACAGGTATAAATTTGAGCAGGGGGGATAAGGGGTCCTGGGCAGGGCTCTCTGCGCGTGGCTTGAGATCTGGGCTACTGCTCTGTGTATTCTGCTCAGACGATAGATATTCAGATAATAGGGCTTTTTCCCTTTTCATTATTGCGCTGTAGTCAGTCTGGAATGTTTTTAGATTTCCCTGTACCATGACTGTGCCATTTTTATATAAGTTCACAGTTATCACTGTGTTGTCGAGGTCACATGGTTCTCTGATTTTGACTTTCCAGCCATTACAGATGCCCTCCTTCTTTTCACAGAGGGGGTAATGGTTAATAATGGCTTTATGCCAGACGTTGGGATGATCAGTGAAGAAAATGAGGTTGCAGAAGTCTCCAGTTTTAAATGAATCGGCAAACAGAGTTTCTGGGTTGTCTTTGAGAAGTTTCTGCTTGTAGTTTTTCCTTGCAGAGTCAGTTGTGACATCAGAGGGGTACTGTATGGACACACAGTCTGTGCAGAGTTTGCATATGGCAGTGGGGTGACTGTATCTTCTCCTCTGATTGGTTAAATGTTCTCTGGCTCATTTGAATTGATACATTGAGGAATGTCAGAGTGTAGGGTAGCCATAGCTTTTAGCTTTTTAGCATTTTTTTTAGCAGCTTCAGTTTATAAAAAAACTATAAAAAAGGTCAATTTTAAACTGTATGTCCTTGAATTTGAGAATAAATATTGTCCACTGCAGTTAGTTGTACTCACTGCTTCTCCCTCTCTGAACTGTTGAGGTTTATCTGGAAGGATTGTCCTGTTTTTTGGATTTCCCTCCGATTTTCCTGTAGGTCTGTGCTGCAGTGCTGCTAGAAGCTGATCCTCTGTGCTGAATATTTGGTTTTAAAACCACAAAAAAATAAAATCCTCTAAAACCTGATATAAATTCCTATATGAACACACAAATGGCAAAATTTTCATTTATGGTCAGGGTATATTCTGGCAAACTGTTTACCAATCACGTTTCGCAATCGGCAAAGCAAACTGTGGTATTTAAAATAACTAGAATTAAACCACAATGCGAGAAAAATAAAAATCACACTTCAGGCAAAAAGTGTTTAAGCATTTTTTTTTCAGTGTTGCACTACATAAGCTGATTTTGCAACTATAGGCCTTTTGCAAAATTGCAACTTTATTTCTGACTTCAGTTCTTTAAAATTGTGACTTCATGAGAACTGTGGGGTTATAAACTGACACACATTATAACAAAGTAGCTTGTTTACTTAATTTTCTGACTTTTATTTGTGTCTTTTATTTGTCTTCTTTTGTGTTGTTCAGCGCTCTTCTGCCTGTTCTTGTCATCAGCAGTAACTCCTCACAGTGTTTCTTCATCATCACAGCAGAATTGTTCATTGCTGTGTTCAGTGGTGAATGTGGCTCATGTGACTCTCTCCTGGTACAAAGGAAACCAGTTTATTTGTCCAGCATCAGTGTGTCTGATCTCAGCATCAGTCTCTCTCTACCTCTGGAGGTGGAATATCAGGAGAAAAACAGCTACAGCTGTGTGATCAACAATCCCATCAGCTACCAGACTCAACATCAGAAAACTGTGTCATCCATGTCCAGGTATGTCTTTTGTGTAGGCTACTGCACAAAGTGAAATTTTATTTTAATAAATTAAGTTTTAAATCTGACTGTAAGGTAGTACTAGATACTAACTAACCCAGATAGGTAAAATGAATAAGGGGCTGTTATGTGTAAAGCAGGGCCGGCGCCACGGCGGGGGCGTGAGGGGGCATCGTCCCCTCACTTGAACTATCCCGCCCCCTCACCCAAGATTAGTGTGAAAATAGATTTTAATTATGAAATATAATGGTTTATTTAAAAAATATAGTTGCCAAATGCATAGACTTTCTAGCATTAATATGATGCTACTATAGCAACAATTTAGGACAGTCCGTTTTTCACAAAGTCATTAAAGCATTTTAATTGTTTTCTCTGACACAAATTCCCCTGCAAGGTGGTTGTGGTGGTATCACTTGTCTATATTTTGTGGTAAAAAACTGCTGCCTGAAACTGCTCACATTTTATTTCCTGGATGTCAGATTTTCGGCTAATCGATTTTGTTTTATTCAATACTCTGCCATCTGTATTTGCTGTAAGTACCTTTTAATAGGTTAACTCACTCAGAACGCCTTTTTCAAAAATAAATAAATAAATAAATAACTTCCACTGACCTGCCTCGCGACCAAATCACTATCTGTGTGAACCCTGTATTCTAATAGTTGTAGACTGTAGTAATATCGGTCCGACAAATACGTGAATGGGCCTCAAGAGTTTTATTTTTTTATTTTATTTTTACTTTTATTCTGTGCTATGCCATCGCCCCCTTTCGTCACCTCAGCCGCCCCCCTCATCAGTGCTGCGCTGGAGCCAGTGTAAGAGACCACCCATTGGCCCAAGTATGGAATTAATTGGGATGTGCGAAGGTTCACTGTGTAAGTCTTTTACTTGTGCTTCTGTTAAGTTCAACTTTATTTATTAGAATTTGGTTTCAATTTGATTCTAGCACTGTGCTTAATCTGACTACATTTCAAAATGTAGAAAATGTAGACCAAATATATTTATCAGTTTAGTTGGTTTAATTTGGATATTCATTTATTTCTATTATTCCCTTATTAATTATTTAACTTTATACTACGGGGCTGTTTAATGCTTGAATCTGATTGGCTGCCGAACGTTCTGAGGTGTGCAATTACAGTTCCATATCACTTCTCATAGTTAACCTGTAATAACGGTCACGCAGTTTGCACAAAAAGGTGTCATCAGCGCTGCCCTGACGATTTTATCAGTTAACCTATACAGTGGGGTAGCAAGACTAGGCTACACATGACATTTCTCACTAGCGAGGTAATAACACTAGCGCTGTTTTTAGAGACAATGCAGCAGAAGAGTGTTTAGAGACGCAAGAGGTAAGTTAGCCTAATTCATACAAGCTCTCGCTCTCTCTGTGTCTCTGTCTCTCTCGCTGTCTTTCTAATAACTTTATTAATAACTGCATTAGAATGCTATCAACGGCCTCAAGCCTCCATTACCAGCTTTAAAATTATGTTTGGGAACTAGCAAAAGAGGCATTGGGACGCGGAAGAAATAGTCCCTACAAGGTCACACAATAGCCATTTAAATAACAAAAACCGGACGAATCCCTTTAAATATATCATCTGATCCGATGTCTTGAGGTGTGGTAACCGTAGTATAAGCGGATATATAATGACTCAGGGCCGTTGAATTATTTGAAAAAAAAAATGCACACCAGAGGTGTCGTCAATTATTCCTTACATATTCATTCATTATCGCCTTTGATGTCTCATGTCAGTCTGGTCATGGATCTCACGCTCACAAACTCACCAGCTCCTAAAAACTTTGTCAGAGAATGCAGGGCCAACTATAAACTATCTGACCCCCACTGCTTGTAGTTTGCTTAGTCATGTTTGTACAACTTTGGTAAGACAATGTAGACTATTTAGGATATTCTCCTGTAGACGTTAAGGCAGGTATGTATTTTTACCATAAGATATTCTTTAGTAAATGTAAGGGAGCTCTGTATTTCTTTAGCATTGTGCTAAAAAAAATGGAGATGTCTCAAGAGTATTCATTTAAATGGTGTAGTTGCATCATACAAAAACAACAAACAAAAAAAAAAATTAAATGATACATCTTCACAATCTAAAGGTTGAGGAGATGTACTGTACCTGCACTTCCAGAGAGTTCATTTCTAACAAACATAAAACTAACAGATCTGTATTTACAGCTATATCAAGAACAGAAGGAAAAATAATAATAATACTAATAATGACAATGTTTATTTGTTCAAAATGATGTGAGACCGTGAATATTGCTGTACATCTGTCTCTTTGTTATACACCAATACAACAATTTCTGTCATATATGCTGAAGTTTCATTCCGATGCTTGTTATAAATCAAAACAGTCTCTTACACTAATATCTGTTTCTCTGGCCTTTGCAGAACATTGCAGTGCTGATATTTGCTGGTGCTGGCTGTAACTTTACTGCTCATGGTTACTATTGTGATGACCTGTATTTACAGGAAACATGAAAAACACAAGCAGACAACAAGGCAAGTTAAGGAAATACTGTTGTTTGTAAAGACAGCAAGTTTTACATTTTTTGCTATATGAAATGGATTGTTGAAATTGATGTTCACACCAAAATCAGTCCATGTGACCTCAGATGTTTGGTTTGAAAAAGACAATTTCCATTGCAATTCAGTAATGTTCAGTTCAGACCCGTGAAGAAGAGATAAACTTACGTTGACCCCAGCATTTGGTTTAGTATGACTTCCAGATAAGTGAATAGGGACAACAAAATGTGGTATCATACAATAAGAAAGAAAGTGCAAATTAGGTAAGTTTATCAGTCAAGTGCCCCATAGGCACTTTAGATTTTAGGTCATATTAATTTGACATTCAGATGAGAATAGAAGGAAAAAAAGCATTGACTTCAGAGCTGCATTCATTCTTCAAACGTCCTCTTTGTCATGACTCATGGCATGCTGCTGTTTCATCTCATTGTCTTAGGTTACATTTTTCCAGAGTATAAATGTGACCCTGGACCACAAGACCAGTCAAAAGAAGCACAGGTATATTTGTAGCAATAGCCAAAAATACAGTGTATGGGTCAAAATTAACTATTTTTCTTTAATGTAAAAAATCATTAGGATATTAAGTAAAGATCATGTTCAATGAAGATATTTTGTAAATTTCCTACCGTAAATATATACTTAATAAATTTTGGATTATAATATGCATTGCTAAGATTTCATTTTGTACAACTTTAAAAGGTGATTTTCGCTCAATATTTTTATTTGTTTGCACCCTCAGATTCCAGTTTTTTTTTAAAATAGTTATATCTCGGCCCAATATATGTCCGAAACCTAATAAACCATAACATCAATTCCCAGATGATGTAAAAATCTCAATTTCACACGAAATTGACCCTTATGCCTGCTTTTTGTAGTCCAGGGTCACAAATGTGCATTAAATATTTGAAATTATAAAAATAATAGATAAGACTTCACTTTAAAATTGACATTTAGTCATTGTTTTTCCTGATTTTCATGTTCTCCTCAATTCGCTTCAGTGATGTTCAAACAAGTAGTAACATTTAAAAAATGT
Source organism: Cyprinus carpio (assembly GCF_018340385.1). Lineage (NCBI taxonomy): Eukaryota > Metazoa > Chordata > Actinopteri > Cypriniformes > Cyprinidae > Cyprinus > Cyprinus carpio. The sequence goes on along the minus strand of NW_024873629.1, from coordinate 7,608 downwards.
GTTAGATGAATATTCAACTAAACCATTCCCAAAAGAATATTGTATGAATAATATTTTTGTGGCTAACATTGGGGAGAACTTTTTTAAACACCATAAACTTTTGAACAAACCTTCTATTATGATCAGAAGAAGTTTGGTTCATAACTTTTAGAGAACCTGCCAGAATGTTTAGCTAACATTCTGAGAGCGTTCACTATTAGCTGCACGGATTGTAAGGCGAAGACTTAGTTGCAGTGCAGGCAAATGATTCTTTATTTTATAAACTCACCAAAAACAAACAAAAACACAACTGAAACCACCCTGACTGGGGAAAAAACCAGAGCAGCATTCATGGTTACAACTAGACATAAACTGAACACAGGGCAGCCAGCCAACAAAGGCACAAACCAGTACCCCATGTGAGACAAATGACCACAGAACAGAAAACACAGGGAGCTTTATAAAGAAAAGGCAATCAGATAAACAGCTGGGTACAAATTAAATCAAGGAAATAAGGTAACGAGAGAACAGGGTGAATGGAGTTTAAGGGAATGGAGTCCAGAAGAAAGGGAGAAACACAGGTGGAGCAACTAAAACAATAATGAGGTAACACGATGAGCGGGGTCAAAATAGACAGGAGAGAGCACATAGCACCAAACAAAAACAACACTCACAGAAAGGGACAGTGTCCATATGGTGGCCATCCTGGGCACACCAGCAGGAGACTGTGACATTAGCTGGGTATCTGCTAAATGTGACTATACGGCATGAAGACATTATAACCATCATGATTTTCTGTAACAAGTGTGTACTGTTTATAGGCTATTATGATATGAACATGTAGAATAGCCTACTAGCAACTGCTCATGTAATAAGCAGCTGTATGGCATGAAAAAAAAAACTGAACTCTGAAATAATAGACATCTACTGATCATACAACTCAATTATGAATGCAGTTTATTTATTATTCAAAGCCTATGTGATAACATAACCTGAGGCTAAAAGCTGTGATTTTTCCACCAAAGAGAGCCACAGGATAAGGAATAGGTGTATTTAAGCTTATTTTTTAAAAAATCAATTTCCACACTTTTGAACAGAAATTTATGTTATATAACAATTTTTAATGATGTACTGATAGTATAGTTTTATATAATCATTGTACATTGCTTCTCCTCCCAAGATTTTTCCAATTGTTTAAATTTTCCTAAATGCTGTCTTAGTTTTTCCTCGATTTCCTACAACAACATCACATTCATGAAACAATTCACCACTTTCTCACAGCTAAAACACATTCTCGTTACAAGCAAACTTGTACAAACTTCCATGTCAAAATCAATACTCCAGTCAAAAACCCTTACTTCTATCAATATCCAAACTTTGGCCTCAGATGACAAAACCTACAGTACAAACACAGACAACATCCCTGCCAAGTGAACACTAGTGAGATCAGTTCAGAACACTGTAACAAAAACCTCTTATTTTGGATTCAGGAATTATTTGGCAGCTCAATGTCTTAGTATACAACATAAATGAAAATGCAGAAAAAATAAAATACAACAATAAGCTGTATGAAATACATTTTCATTACAATAAGTGATTTTACAGTAGATTAACTTACAAGAGAAGTTCAAAAACAAAAGAACTAAATATCAAATAGGAATGTAATATAATACAGTGATACTGTTAATTACATATATAAATAAATTCAACAAATTTCACTCCCTTAGGAAGTTGTCTTTCATACCCATAACTCCCCTACTAACAAAACACTCACACTAACTCCCTCAAAAACATGTCAAACAAACCAAGTCAAATCAGGCACTCGTGTTAAAAAAAAAAGTCATCACTTTTTGCTACTGAATGCTTGCTTATGGATAATTGTGTGTTATTTGAGATCACACTGTGACACTAGAGTTAATTATATGATGTGTTTTGTGTTTTATTAACGAGAATATAAAATATCTGTAAAATGAGGCCAACTTTGGACAAATCATAAAAAAAATGGAATGTGTGTATTTATGCATTCCTGTATATTATATAGCCTAGAATATTATAATTTCTAAACTACTAAATTAATTATTAAAACATTGCATAATTAAATATTTTACTCATGGTCCGTTGCTTACATTATGAATGAATATTTAATTTAGAATTTGCTCTTTGGATTTAACTGTGTTAATGCATTAAGCCATTTTTCGATTAACGGTTTTCTTTGGGACAAAACTCAAAATGTTGTCTTTCCTTTTGGATTACAGCAGAACCTTTTTTAAAAATAGGGTGCCGTAAAACCATGTTTTGAAAGTGCTATAGGCCTATAGTACCTTTATGGTGTTATGAATAACCTTAAATCTGTTTTTTATTAATTTTTTTTTTATCGTTTTTATTTTACTAACTGCTCTCACTGTCTGGTATTATAATAACTTGTAGCTTCTATTATTAAAAATTCAAGACGTGTTTTTATTTTTATTGACATGGGAAGCTGTAGCGAAAATGACAGTGCTCTAACAACAGCTTAATACATTAATACATGATAACTGACACCGAAACAGAATAAACACACAAAACAGAAACACAAAATTAATATGATGCAATTTCGTTTCAGTGAAATATGTTTCACAATCTTCTATGATGGCTGTATGATTCTAAAAAAAACAAAAAAAAAACATGATATTTGGTATTAAAGGACAAACTATTGCAATGCATCAGCGTCTCTTAGAGATACTTTAGAGTAAAAATAATCTTTAAAAAGATTTAAATCAATTAATTAATTTTATTATTTCTTTTGTAATGTATGTATAAATTTAGAATTGTATTAGCAAATTAAATGTTCAGAGAAAGCTTAAAACTATATTTTACAATGTTAGAAACATTAATCTCATTATGGCTGCGGGTGTTTCTGCTCGAAAACACACTGTTAATCAGTTCTAGAAAGAAACTGAGTGTGAAATAAGGTGAAAAAAAAAAAAAAATCCTGATCACAATCATGCTCTTGGTCATAAAAATAAATGTGAATGTTTTTCAGTTTGATTCCATATGGCTATTAGTTTGATCTTTATAACATATCATGGAGTGCATACAGATAAGAGTCAGGAGGGATTGTGGGAAATGTAGTCCAGTGGTGATCATGACAGTACATTAAAATCGGTTATGCATTACTTGGGGAACAGCTTTTAAGCTAAATCAGTGTTTGTCCACTAGAGGACAGACATGATCAGATACTACACACCAGCAGCAGTGTATCTGTATGTGACCTTTTATTTATTGAGCAGATAATTTTTATCTAAATGACTTACAGATGAGAATACAACAATCAAAAGCAATTATTCCAGGCACAATACAATAAAAGTAGTGGAATACAAAAACCAAGATGATTTAAAGAGAACAATCAGTCAGGGCTCATTCAGCCAATAATAAATATAGTGTTCTCTTATAAAGGACAGACAGTAACAAATAACAACACAGTACTTCCGTATACAACGGTATAAAGTTAATTTACTAACAAACTGATGTAGTAAAGTAAATTCGTTGAACCAAATACTGTTATATGTCACCTTTTTTTTTCCACAAGCACCAAAGTTAAATAGTTTAAGAAAACAATCACTCTCATTGGATATGTAATATCATATAAAAATGTGCAATACTGACTGAATTCACAGTTACTATTACTGTCATATTTTTTATATTTGCATTAAGGGGGTCCCCTCCTGCTCAGGCCCCGCATCTGGACTTCTTTCACTCCCTGAAACAAAACAAAGAAAACACAAAAGGTTAAAAAGTTGATATTTATGTGAAAAGATAAATCACATTTAAAAAATCAAAGTATTCTGGAAATGGAAATTAAATCCCAATTGAATATTTTGATATGTAATTATTTTAATTAAATTAGAAGTATGTGATTTCCAAATTACTCACCACGGATTGTAACTTTGAATCTCTTGTATTTGGTCTCTCGGCTGCTGATGATCCAATAGTTTATAAACTCCAGGTGTGTTCAGTTGTGCTGTTTGTGATGGTCAGAGATCCAGTCTGATGAACCACTCCCATATCGACTATAAATTCCCCATCACCAAAAACACACAGCACCAGATCATCTTTATTTATTTCTCCTCTAGCGATGAGACTGTCTTCAGGTCCAAACATCCACAGCACCAGATCATCTTTTTGTATTTCAATATCATTTGTGTACGTGACTGAATCTCCCCTCTGTCCCAGACTCAGTCTTCTCTTTAATTTTATCCCCCAGCACCACACAGAAGAGTAAAAACATGAATGTTATAACAAAAATTAACTCCCAATCTGATTAATTAGAGGGCAAGATGATGGATTTTTGTTTTGCACATAAGAAAGAACTGTGTTGGAGCTGTACACATTTTAAAATGCCCCTAATTTCTGGGCACCAATGAAAATTTGACTAACATAATATAATTTGTTTCTGTCTTCTCGAGTTGTTTGCATCTTTATCTTTTAATTATAGCTCTAAATCATTAAAACAGTCATAAATACGATTGAGTTACTCACCATGAGCAATAACCATGAATCTCTTGCATGTGCTCTTTTTGCCGCTGGTGATTTGAAGTGTATAAACGTCTGAATAAGCTCTGCTGATGTTCCTGATGGTCAGATCTCCAGTTCTCTGGTTTAACTGCAGTCTGTCTCTGAATCTGCCATCAGGACCTTTGTATAATTTGGTCTGATTGCTGGCTTGTTGATTTCAGCTATAAAAATATCTTTATCGCTAAACTTCCACAGTATCCGGTCATCTTTGTTCAGTCCAGTAACACCAGTTTGTAGAGTGACAGAATCTCCAACTGTATATTTCAGATTATTCACTGCCAAAGCAAGAGAAACATGTAGAAGAAATTTGTGAATGTAAACATGAACTCAGTTATCGATATTTTGATTATTTTGAGCTACTCACGCCAAACGAGAACGTTGAATTTCTTGTATAAGTCTTTATTTCTGCTCTTGATCTGCAGATCGTAAACTCCAGAGTCTGTGCTTTTGGTGTTTGTGATGGTGAGATCTCCAGTTTGATTGTCCAGCTCCAGTCTGTCTCTAAATCCATCATCATCATCATCGTAGACAATGCTCTCATTGGTCTGTCCATCGATTTTGGCGATAAGGGCATTTTTAGGTTCAAACTTCCACAGTATCAGATCATCTTTCTGTATTTCAGTAACACCGGTCTGCAGATGGACAGATTCTCCTTCTGTGAATTTCCGTGTGTCCTCTTCATTTCATAAAGAAACAGAAACACATAAAACATGTTTGATGTGAATGTGGAGGTAAACAACTCAAAACAAATAAAGTAACATACTGACAGACAATACTGTAGGATATTTGAAATATTTCAGTTGGTGCACCTCGTACAATAACTTTGAATCTCTTTGTTTTTTGTCACTTTGCTGCCAGTGATCTTCATCTGATAATCTCCAGAGATTGGGATCCGGATGTCGCTGATGGTCAGATCTCCAGTCTGATGGTCCAGCTGTAGCTTGTCTCTGAATCGCTCATCACCGGGGTATGAGATGCTACTGGCATTTTTTGTCGATTTGAGCGATGACTGTTTCTTGAGGTCCAAATATCCAGAGCACTTCATCGTCTCTCTGGATCTCGACTGCACCGGATTTTAGTGTGACAGAATTTCCCCTCCTTCACTGACATGGTCTTATTTTTCTGTCTCAAAATCAAGTGAATGGAGAACATTATAAAATATTTCAAAAGATGTTTCATTGTTCAACTATTCAAAAATACATTTTTTGGTGAATTAATAAACTACCGTAAACTGAGTCCCATTAGAAACAGTAGATCTGCTCCAAAACTTTCAGTTTGATTCATAAGTGATTTAGTTTGGAGTTTGATTAAATTTACTGAACAGTGATCTGATTGGTTTTTAAGTCACTTTTTAAATGCATTTCTAGGGTGTTACAACTTCCTTTAATCTTTCTTCACTAAGAACAAGAAGAATTCCAAAACTGTTTGTCACACAAAAATAAAAGTAGATTTTTTTTTTCGGATAAATTGTTGGCTCCTTAAACAATCCTAGGCTTTGAAATTAAACAATCTGTGTTTCAGTCTAGAAGAAAACATGGTAACTACATTATTTATTTTAAAACAATTCTACTCCTATATTTACTGTAGATAACACTCACCTTTTCGTTTTTTAGAGTATTTTATGTAGCACATCAGTCCCGGAGCTGCAGCCACAAACAGAAGGACACAAAGACAAATCAGCGCAATATAACACAGCAGACAGACCCGGAACTGGAACAGCTGAATAGAGACAGTCAAACACACAAACCATTTCATTATGAGGGAACATCTAAAGTACACACTTTTAATGTGAGTTGACATGAACTACGTACCGACAAAAACACTGAATCTCTTGTAGAGTGTTTCTTTTACTGTTGGAGATCTGTAGGTTGATAAACTCCAGCGTCTGAGGTTTGCTGATGTCTCTGATGGTGAGAGATCCCGTCTGATTTTCCAGATGTAGTCTCCCTCTGTATATATCATCTGAACTAAATGTGATCTCATGAACCTTCATGTTCATTTCAGCTACAAGACTGTCTGGATTTGTAGGTCCAAATGTCCACTGTATTAGATCATGTTTCTGTGAATCAGTAACACCAGTGTGTAGAGTAACAGAATCCCCTTCTTTCTTGTTTTCTAACCCGGCAAAAATCACATCTGGAAAACAAACAGGAGCGATGATAAAGGGGGAAAAAAAAACATAAAAAATAGTGTACAAATATCTGAGCTTCTCACCATGGACAGTAACACTGAATGTCTTGAGGAAGGTCTCGTCGCTGATGATCTTTAGATGATAATCTCCAGAGTGTTTGGTTCTGATGTCACTGATGCTCAGAGATCCAGTCTTATTGTCCAGCTGCAGTCTGTCTTCAAACCTCCCATCATCAACATCATATAATGAGACTGCCTGATTTTCCCCATCAATTTTAGCAATGATAGTGTTTTGGAGATTTATACATCCACATCAAGAAAAAATATTCTCTGTATTTCAGTGACATCAGTGTTTTTTTTGTAGAGTAAGAGAATCTCCCTCCTTCACAGACACTTTTTCTGTCTTGCTGTACACACCTGAAAAACAGAAACACTAGCTTAAGATTTTCAAAAAATAGTAAACTACAAACAAAACATTAGCGCTGAAGTTGATATATAAAATCGTAAGGATTATGTACATTATTTTAATAATAATACAGCCCACTGAATTTTATCCTTATGAAAATTAATCATGGTTTTATTATAGTAAAAGTGTAGTAACCATTGGATTTTGGCATATTGTTTATATTTGTATAACCACAGTTTTTACTACACTGGTTAGCGTATAACCATTTTGTGTTACCAGGGTCTTCTTTGTTGTTTGTTTGTTTTTAGCCTATTTGTAGTGAAAAGCATGGTTTCTAATTAGTATACTGGGCTATAGAATTAAAGGTAATCATAATGTTTTGTCATTTGCGGATTTTGTCCACGCTTGCTTATTCAGTAGCCTAGGCTATTTAATCTGAAAGCATAACAAAACGCAACCATTTAGTAGTATTTTTTAAATATCCTATTTCTTGTGTAGCCTACTTGTTTTTTTTAAACGAAACTGCAGTTTTTTTTTCT
>NW_024873628.1:0-3655 GCF_018340385.1 Cyprinus carpio | reverse complement strand
AAGAGTCCTGGCCTGAACACATCTGAAGGCCAATATTCCATTGGGTGTGGCAAAATGCTCGATAGCGCCACCTATACATTTTCAACGGAGTGCGCCTCGAGCTACATTTCACGTACATGTACAAAATCGGTACACACATGTAACACACCAATACCTACAAAAAAGTCTCTTGGTACGAAATTCGAATCCCAACAGGAAGTCAGTTATTTTGAATTTTCTCTGCAAAATGTGGTGTTTTTGCCATTTTCAGGGGTTGTACTTTAACGAACTCCTCCTAGAGATGTTATTCAGAATCAACACCAAACAAACTTTGTCAGTTTTGTTTTGTAATCTAAAAGGCCTTTGCGATGTTAAATTGCGAAGATCTTGATGTTTTTGGGTTCGTTAAAGGGCGTGTTCTGTGGCGGCCTTACAAAATTTCGCTGTTTTCGCCATGTTATGAAAAGGAAGTTGAGCTATTAACCTCAGACATACACTGTCGCAATATCTGCCCCAAACTTCACATGTTTGAGGAAGACTCCTCGCACTGAACTATATCCTACATGAATATGAAGATATCGTACTATAGGGACCCCTGCTGGAACCCCCCCAAAAACCATAGGTTTACCCCTGCTGGCAAAAGGAAGTGGAACATGGGTTTTTACGCTTGTGTAAAACGAACAACTTACTTCTAAGAATTTTAATGACATTTTATAATTTTTTTTGGTCAATCTAATCTAAAGGGCCGTGGCCGATGTTAAATTGTGAACCTCTTGAGTTTCATTAAAGGGTGTGGCCATGGCGCCGTGACAAAGTTCGATGTCTCGCCATGGGAATAGAAGTGTTGTAACGTCACGCATAAGATGTCCGATCTTCCCCAAACTTCACATGTTCGAAAAGAGTCTTGCCCGAACACATCTGAATGTCATTAGTCCACTATAATCATAGCGCCACCTGCTACAACAGAAAATGGCTTGTTTTAACATAACTTAAACATGCCATGTCCAATCTGCACAAAACTTCAAATATTTGATAAGAGTCATGCCTGAAGATAGCTAAAGCCAATGTTTCATCTATATCATCATGGCCGGCCACCTGTTGGTGCAATTCCGGATAGGACCCGATCATGCTTTGATACTAACTCAAACGAAATTCCATGGTTCAATCTGCACTAAATTTTTCATATGACTTGATAAAAGTGAGCGCATTGGACTGAAGAAATCTTACATGCCAAGAAATCCAGTTTGTTGAGTAGTTAATAGCGGCCACAGCTGGCAAGCAGGAAAGTATTGGCACATATAAATGGACTCTTGACAAATTCCTCGTTATATGTTAAGACATTAAATCACATATTTCTCACGCCGTTCGCGTGTTTTACCCAAAAAGCAACAGCCGAGGGGCTAGAGCCGGGTCGAGGCCCCGTTCATCGAGGCTTGCCAGCTTTAAAGCAGGCTCAAGGCCGGGCAGGACGACCGAGGCCATATTGTTTTCCTGAGGAATTATTGTTATTATTATTATATTTCTATTTCTTATTTTTTTTTCCCACAGGTCCTCGGGCGGCTTTTGAGGGGCCCATTACATGCTCAAAAGTCTTGAAAAATTGGCAACACCCATTGGAACCTGCGGCCCATTAGGAGCCGGGCAGAGAGCATGATATAACGGAGCGATGGGGGCCCCCCCCCCACAGGGGCTCTACAGGCCCCGCCTGTAGAACATGGAGGGTCCATATATCATACATACTTGCACGTAGACATATGAAACTCGGTACGCATCTATCGATCTCATCAAGGCCAACAACCTTTGACTCCACAGGGTACCGGTAACCAATGGGGCCTCGTGGGGCCATTGTGGACGCGCTTCGGTTTTTTATCCCACATTGATGTATGAAGCTGGGCCCAAAAGGTGTGGGCTATTTAGGGTTTTAGTCATCTTATTTTCCGTCAAAGTTAGTGGGGGCTTTTGGGGCCCTTCAACAACCTGCTCAAACCCTCCTTGAAAATTTGCACACACCTCTAGAATCTGGGGCCATTAGGAAAGGCTGCAGAGGCTGGGACCCGGGCGTGGCACAGGGCTCTACGGCGCCCCCCTGCGAACACAGTCAGAAATGTTGATGTATAGCTCACACATACTTCGCACATACTTCATATACAACTCAGTACACATATAGATCTCATGTGTGCCAAACACTTTCGTATTGCAATGTCATAGGCTCGCCAACAGAAGTCAGGAAAAAAAAAAAGGGGGTGGGGGGGGGGCCCCCAACCGCTATTTAGAGCTATGGTAACAAACGGGCGCATGCTCTGGAATTTGCATATACTTGTCATAGGTTTTTTACCCGATTGCCACCAACTTGGGTCAACACGAGTGATCTCAAGGACATTGGGCGATGCAAATTGCCAGGGGGATTTTTGATATCTCGAATGGTGCTTGCTTCGTGGCGAGCGGTAAATAGTGGCCTGGTGTGAGAAATGAGAAAACAGGAAGTGTCTAATAACATCCAACATACCATTTCCTGATTTTTAATCATAGAAATTCACAGCGAGTTTGGCGTCTGTATGATGCGCCCTGAAGAATATATGTGGGGGGGACTATTAGGAGTCAAAATTATAGCGCCAAAAATGGCAGCCAGGCAAGTGGGTGTCATTTCAGAATCTTTGATTCAGCATTCTGATTTAACTCAATTTGGCTTTCAAACTTCTCCGACATAATGACAAAATCACTGCCCATGTAAAACTCGTTGATGGGATCATTGGGAAATTTAAATTCATATAGTGTTGCCCTGGGCCACACATATCAAATGGAATATTTTTCTGTTATAATATATTCTGCATTTTGAGGGCAGCATAACATGCATTAGAAATTTCAATGAAACAGCCGACCACATATCAGAGTTAATGATCGACTAGACACATGGCAAAAGGTCAAAAAGGGCGTGGAGGAGGCACTTGCTATAGCGCCACCTTTTGTCAAAAGTGGGCGGGGTTAGTTTTATCTACAGACACCAAATTCCGCGTAAATATATTGTTCTTATTAAGACGTGGTAACCTTTTCTAATTTACAGTCATTAGCTACGACGCAACAGCGAAAGTCGGCTATTTTGATTTGAATATCGGATTTTTTGGCCTCTTGTTAGTGAGGATGTGTATGTGTGCTGCGACTTCATGTATGAGAGAAATTGAGCCTCTAAGGAGCAATTCCCGCGGAGGACGCGAGAGGGCGAAGTCTCCCTAAGCTGTTCAGTCTTTTAAATCGGTTATATTTTAAAATACTAATAAATAATACATTGAATTAACACTGCAAGCAATCCCATACATATCTTATTATTAGCGGCTGGTCAGGGTATTAATAATTGATGTATGGCCAGGAGAAACAGCAGAGATAGTCACGTAGACGAATGTAAAATCGACGCTCCACTAAAGTATACGCCGGCAACGAACAAGCGGGGGAGTGTCAGTCTCAAACGAGCTCCGAACAAAACGAGTTTATTCCTTGTTTGAAGACCTTTTAAAAATAAATATTACGGCAGATTGCAAACAATCCGCCAATTTAAGAACACACGCTAAGAGCTAAATTCAGATGTTTGTGAGTGTTAAAATGAAATAATTTGCTGCAGCCTGTCTGATAGCTGAGACGCCTGAACACTTGGAAGGGAAAAAAGTACATACAGAAACTACAG
>NW_024873627.1:0-28821 GCF_018340385.1 Cyprinus carpio | reverse complement strand
AACAAAACAACCCTTTAGTGCTTTTTCAGAATTTTGACTGTAGGACTAAAAAAGGGAAGTATGTTCTTGTTAAATATTTTGTATAATATTGCATTGTACAAAAGGCCATGTATCCACATCAAATGCCAATAAAGGTAACCATAATTGTAGAAACACTCATAATCAAGGTGTATTACAAAGTTTCAGTGTTAAAGCACAGTTTAATGTACAGTCATGGCCAAAAGTTTTGGCAGTGACATTAATTTTCTGTTTTGCAATGTTTTTGCGGTTTCAGTATTTGTAGATTATTTTCCACATGTTTCTATGGTATACTGATAAACATAAAGTTTTAAAGGCTTTTATTGGCAGGGCCAAATCCTGACTGATGGTGTTTAAAGTGTTGACCCTTGTTTTTCATAACCTCTGCAATTCACGCTGGCATGCTGGATATTAGATTCTGGGCCAAATCCTGACTGATGGTGATCCATTCTTTGCCTTATTAGTTCTCAGAGTTGATTACAATTTGTGGGCTTCTGCTTGTCCACTCGTGTTTTTGAGGACTGACCACAGGTTCTCTATGGGATTGAGATCCAGGGAGTTGCCTGGCGACGGATCCAAAATTTCAGTGTAATGATCTTCAAGCCACTTCTTTATCACTCTTGCTTTGTGACATGGTGCTCCATCATGCTGGAAAATGCACGGATCATCACCAAATTGCTAATGGATTGTTGGAAGAAGTCGCTCTTGCTGGACATTTTGATATTCTTTATTCATGGCAGTGTTTTTGGGCAGAATTATCAGAGAGCCCACTCCCTTGGTTGAAAAGCAACCCCACACATGGATGGTCTCAGGATGCTTCACTCTTGGCACAACACAGGACTCTTGGTAGTGTTCACCTTTTCTTCTCCGAACAATAGATTTTCCAGATGTCTCAAACTGTCAGAAGGGAGCTTCTTCACTGCAGTCGAACCTGTCCTTGAAGTTCTTGATGATCCGGTAAATTCTTTCAGGTGCAATATTCTTTGTAGCAATGTCCTTGCATGTGAAGCCTTTTTGATGCAAATCTATGATGACCTGCCACCCCGGTAAGATCCGCTCATGCTTACAATCTAACAATCAATAAATCACCAAACCACCACACAATCACACATTCACACCTTACAATCTATTTAGTATGAATTCACCTGACTAGTACTCATTCACACTTTCACATGTGCTGCTTATGATTAGTTAATTATGTTAGCTGGTCATTTTGTGTCAGGATCAAAAAACTGTGAAATTTGTTTTTTTTTTGTGAAAAGTTTTTTTTTTTTTGGCCAAGGAAGCTTTAATCAATTATTTCAAATGCATCTAAATGCACTCCCCCCCCTTTAAAACCCCAAAAAAACAATATCTAAAACATGTGTAATGAACACCACAACAGCTTTAAGCAGCAAAAGCTTGGCAAAAACACAAAAATGTAGATGTCGGCCAAAACATGTTGGCCACGAACTGTTCTGTACAGCTATTGTAGGCCATTAGACCACCGAGTACAAACTCGACAGAACAGCTACCTAACCGCAGTCCCTAATACCCAATGCCACAGTTCCTATAACCACATGGTTAATACCATATAGAAGGCCTTAGCCCACCCTTAGGTATCACAACACCGGGAGCCACCGGCGGTAGGTTGGCTATTACCACCGGCTCGTGGTACAACCCATCGGCCACCATCACAGCCCTATCTAAAACAGCAAAGTAAACACACTGACAATTTTTAATAACCCCAGCCTAAAAATACGGTCCTAGCTTGGGCACACTTTATAAAGCATTAAACATCCAAGCTTTTTTTCTGTTTGTGTTGTTTATTGTTGACTTTGTAATGAACTATGTTTTAATTTAGTTGTTTCAATGATTATGCTATGTTGTAGGAAGCGAATAAGATTTAATGGTTGACAGATGTTCCCTTAGGCCATGTCCCCCCCACCCCCCTGGACTCCTATGGTAACAGTGTGTGTATATTACATGTGTTGTTGGGTTTGCATTGTTTTATGACTCTGGGCATTTTTTTCTGTGTGAATGATAGAAGGTGGGATATGTAGAATGACAGAAGAGAATCATATAACAAGAGTCAATGGGCGATATACTGGTCTTGTCATAGTGGTATTTCTTTACCCGCTTCTGATTGGTAGAATCAGATAGGCAATTTGCATCGTGGCGTTTTCCCCCCCCATTTGCCTGTAGAGAGTGCGCGAATGAGACCTATTGTTTCATGATACTTTATTTTTTAAAAAAAATTTATTGTGATGATGTACAAAAGTATTTCTATGACCTCCTTTGAAACGCTCACCACTGTGTTGGTGTACTTTTTTATTACAGAGTCGTTTGTCTACTCTCTGGTGTCAAAAAACAAACTAATGCAAGTGTAGTTCTCTCTCTCAAAGAAGCAATTCATTTTCACAACCTGGCACCCAACATGGGAGAGTTTACCACTGCGTTACCCTCACACGGTGTCTGAATTCGGGGAAGTATCATCTCACGCCCTATTCTTTGATTGATTTCCTTTCTCATTGCACATGGTGTGAATAAGGTACAGTGAAAGTAAATTGGGCGTGAAAGTTTTCGCGGATTGGTCCCCCCGGTACTTAGTCCATTAAGGGGTCTGGCGGGCTCCCGCCTTGTCTGACAGCATGTGTTTTAGACTATGCCTGGACATCCTCCTTTTGTTTCTTTTTCTCAGAATAATATTAGTAACCTCTCCGCAATCATCCACAAAGTGCGTAAAACGTTTTTGGTTTTTTTTTTTCGTGACACGTTATTTTAGCTACCAAATTTTGAGTTATTCATTAGTTGCGTATTAGCATGCCTATTAACCTAGATATTGGCTGTTTAATTGGGAGTTATAAAGCACAAATATTAATGGCTGATTCTCCCGCCCCCCCTGAACTACTTAGTTCCTTAAACCACCCTATACCCTAACTTAACAAATACCACCTTACTAAATATTACAATACACAGCAACTCCAGGAGTTGGTTCAGTGAAAACTTTTAGTTTCAACCTCTACTTTGCGAGTAAATCCCATTGCATATCGACGACTAAATCTTCATTCTGAGTGACTTAATGATGCCTCCTACTATTAGCCAATGGCTCCTACATTCTCAGCTTTTACTCCCCAGTGTGTGAGTTGGAGGCTAGTATAAGTTTTAAGCACAGATATATTTCCACATTGCCACACACTCTGGCATGAGCGTTTCAGAGTTTCAACAGCCGCGTCACGTGATCTGTTGCGATTTGTCCCAGCTCTCCTCTCAACGGCCTGCGTCTGTGCAACTTGCACCATCTTGCAACCTCTAGTGTACACCGGTGCCGACGCCCGCGGTCGCTTGGAGAGAGCCAAGATAGTAGCTTTTCGAGGACATTAACATGTAAACTATCTCTTTTGTTGTATTTTCCTGTCCAACAACTCAATGGCAGTTCCTGTGGATGTTGTTTTTCGCTTTAGGCAATGCCGGGTTTTTCGGTAGTGGGCGGAACCCACTGCACAATGGGCAATCAGGTGCTCACCTATTATCGTCCTTTTTTTTGATTTCAGCGAATCAGTTAGAGCGGGCTACGCATGCAACATGATTAATATTCATGAATCCAGCTGCCCGTAAATTTTTAGTGCATTTAATACTGTTCTTATTAGTATAATTTGAATTATTATTATTATTATTATTCTTAGGGTTATATTATATATGATATTATTATTATTATTCTTATTATTCTCCATCTATCTGTATTATTGTTAGGTTTTTTCTCTTTTTTCTTGTTTTTTTTTCGACCAAAAAAAAGCACCCCCACCACCAGTCCAAATTCCGTTAAAATGTCTATGCATTCATCCATGGTTACCTACCAAATTTTAATTCTACTTTACAAAAGTATTTATCATTTAAATATACTTGATTATCATATCATCTTATAATGCTTGACTGACTGATGTTAAGAGTGATGTTTCAGATATTTAAAAAGCTGTGCCATTTCTACAAACATATACAGTTTGATTATATGTCACATGTATGTCCTGTTATCCCTACAGGCCGCTGGTCATATATATGAATATCCTCAAAACGTTGATGGGATTTCCCTTAATTCCGATTCCATTCAAAAAGTGAAACTTGTATATTATATTTATTCATATACATACACACAGACTAATAGATTTTCCTTCAAATGTTTATTTCTTTAAATTTTTGGTGTTTACATATGGTGTACAACTAAGGAAAATCCCAAATTCCGTATCTCAGAAAATTAGAATAATGTGAAAAGGTTCGATATTGGAACAGACACCTTGGTGCCACGACTCTCTAATCAGTTAATTAACTCAAAACACCTGCAAGCCTTCAAAAATTGGTCTCTCAAGTCTAGTTCTGTAGGCTTACACAATCATGGGGACGACTGCTGAATTGACAGTTGTCCAAAAAGACGACCATTGACACCTTGGCACAAGGAGGGCAAGACACAAAAGGTCATTGCAAAAGAGGCTGGACTGTTCACAGAGCTCTGTGTCCCCAGCACATTAACAGAGAGGCAAAAGGGAAGGAAAATGGCTGTGATCGAAAAAAGTGTACAAGCAATAGGGATAACCCGCACCCTGGAGAGGATTGTGAAACAAACCCCCATTCAAAAATGTGGGGGAGATTCACAAGATTGGACTGTAGCTGGAGTCAACGTGCTTCAAGAACCACGCTTCACAACAGACGTATGCCAAGACATGGATTTCAGCTGTCCGGATTCCTTGTGTCAAAGCCACTCTTGAACAACAGACAGCGTCCGAAGCGTCTCGCTTCAAAAAGGATGGACTGCTGCTGAGTGGTCCAAAAGTTTATGTGCTCTGATGAAAGTAAATTTTGCATTTCCTTTGAATATCAGGGTCCTAGAGTCTGGAGGAAGAGAGGAGAGCGCACACAATCCACGTTTCTTGAGGTCCAGTGTAAAGTTTCCACAGTCCAGTGATTTTCGGTGGACCACTGTCCATCTGCTGGTGTTGCCGTCCACTGTGTTTGCTGAGGTCCAAGGTCAACACAGCCGTATACCAGGAAGTGTTTAGAGCACTTCAAGCTTCCTGCTGCTGACCAACTTTATGGAAGATTGCAGATTTCATTTTCCAACAGGGCTTGGCCCCAACACACAGTGCCAAAGCTACCAGTAACTGCGTTTTAAGGACCATGGGTATCCCTGTTCTAATTGGCCAGCAAACTAATAGAAAATCTATGGGGTATTGGAAAGAGGAAGATGCGATATGCCAGACCCCACAATACACCCGAACGCAGACTAAAGGCCCACTATCAGAGCAACCTGGGCTCTCATAACACCTGAGCAGTGCCACAGACTGATCGACTCCCTGCCACGCCGCATTGTGCTGCAGTAATTCAGAGCAAAAGGAGCCCCAACTAAGTATTGAGAGTGCTGTACCCCATGCTCATACTTTTCATTTTTATACTTTTTAGTTGGTATCCAAGATTTCCTACAAAAAATTTCACTTCTTTAGTATTGGGTCTTAATTTATATATTTCTAAGTTTTCTGAGATACTGAATTTGGGTGGATTTTCCTTAGTTGTCAGTTATAATCATACAAATTAAAAGAAATAAAACATTTGAAAATATCAGTCTGTGTGCAATGAATGAATATACTATCCTACAAGTTTCACTTTTTGGATGAAATTAATGAAAAATCAACTTTTTGATGGATCATTCTGATTATATGACCGGGCAGCATCACCCTGTATTTGGTGTCTTTTATGTGCCTGCCTTGTCACAGCACCATTCATGTTACCCACATTCGTTCCCAGCTGTGTGTCATTAACTGAGTTCATTTGCTCCCAGGTGCTGTCCCATTTGGCTGTGTACTTTTAAAGTGTTCCCACTACTCCTAGTTCTTGTGTTGCCATGTTAAACATCATCCTGTGTATTGTCGTCCCTTGGTCTTGTTGGAATTAAAAGGTCGAAAAGTCGTTGAAAGTATTCTCCAGCGTCCGTCCTCCCCCCAGCTCCTCCCTCGTGCAGCGTGACAGAACAGCAGACCAAACTGTAAGCGGCACCCCCTCTCCCCGCGTTTATATTCCGTTTTTTCTGAAATGTGTTTTGTTTGTTTTTTTTTCCCCATCTGTTTCTCCCCGTGGCGATGGAGGAAAGGGTGCGGAGGTTTATCATCATTTGCTCCGGCGATTCCCCGACCCCATCATCTTCGTGAGGGCATTCGTTGCCCGTTCACACTCTTTCCAGCTTCCTGGATGGGGAAACCCTCATGTCACATACCATCAGCCTATGGAGCTCCAGTGCCAGCACCACGTAAGTGCAACCCAGGTCCCCAGCTAAGCCCACGGAGGGCTCATGTTCCCGAGTTAAGCCCACGGAGGGCTCATGTTCCCGAGTTAAGCCCACGTGTTCATAATCGAATGCGATTAATCTCAATTATGAACAGAATATTGCGTAGCTTGTCAGTGAACTACGGCTCTGTGTATTAACAACTGCCGCTCCCGTTTGAAAACAGGTGACAGACATTTACCGCTAATCACGGAACCGGCCTTTACTGATGAGACATGCATGACAAATGCATGCGATTAATCGTGCAAACTCCATGTGGGCTTTCATGTGTCTTGCACTGAGGAGAGGCTTCCGTTGGGCCACTCTGCCCAATAAAAGCCCCGACTTGTGTGAGGGCTGCAGTGGTGGTTGACTTTTCTACAACTTTGCTCCCATTTCCCGACTGCATCTCTGGAGCTCAGCAACAGTGATCTTTGGGTTCTTCTTTACCTCTCTCACCACGGCTCTTCTCCTCCGTAGCTCAGTTTTGGCTGGACGGCTTGCTCTAGGAAGGGTTCTGGGTCGTCCCCAAACGTCTTCCATTATTATTTTTTTATGTAACCTTAGCCAGATCTGTGTCTTGCCACACTTTTCTTTTTATGTAACCTTAGCCAGATCTGTGTCTTGCCACACTTTTCTGTCTCTGAGCTCTCAGGCAGTTCCTTTGACCTCATGATTCTCATTTGCTCTGACATGCAATTGTGAGCTGTAAGGTCTTATAAGATAGACAGGTGTGTGGGCTTTCCTAATCAAGTCCAATCAGTAGTTAATCAAATAACAGCTGAACTCAAATCAAGGGATGTAGAACCATCTCAATGATGCTCAGAAGAAAAATGGACAGCACCTGAGTTAAATATGAGTGTCACAGCAAGGGTCTGAATACTTAGGACCATGTGATATTTCAGTTTTTTTCTTTTTATAATAAATGTGCACAAATGTCAACAATTCTGTGTTTTTCTGTCAATATGGGTGCTGTATGTATATTAATTAATGAGGAAAAAATGAACTTAAATGATTTTAGCAAATGGCTCGCCCAGTATAACAGAGTGAAAAATTTAAGGGGATCTGAATACAATACTTTCCGTACCCACTGTACATTTAGTATATCAGTCTGGCGATTAAACAAAAACATTTACTAGCCAATGGCAATTCAGTTGCTAAGGTGTCCGTATAGGGTTGTTAATAGTGAATATGTGTTCCCTATTCTAAAGTGTTAACTTTTTTTTTTTTTTTTTTATTCAGTGGCCCGTGAGTGTATGTACACTGGATTCATCCAACATTCCCTTGTGTTTTTCCCCAGCATATCCATATAAAAAAGTGACTTAATTTTGTAAACTGATCCTGGGTTTTAGAGCCAAATATTTATTCCTAAATTATTTAACATTAATTTGAATGCTGCTCATAAACTGCAGGGAATTTACATGTGCATGAGAAGTACCAGAAATACTGGTAAAAAGATAATAATAATTATAATACATTTCATTTAGTATAGCACCTTTAAAAGGGTACTTTCTCAAAGCACTTTACAATACAGGAAATAAAACGTTTTAAGACGATAAAAAAAAAAACCAAACAAAATGTCTTAAAAAAAAAATAAAAAAAAAAAAACAAATAAGACTACATTAAAAAACACCCAACAAATCAGCTTCCGGATGTCCAGCCTGGAGAGAATTCCACAATTTGGGGATGTAAGATGAAAATGCCCGATCACCTAAAATGCCTAAAAGACTAAAAGACCCCTGAGAAGATCACAAATTGCGTATGTATGAGGAATTTGAAAGTTCACCCAAGTACTGTGGAGCCAGACCATGCAGTGCCTTGTATGTTAACATAAAAACTTTAAAATCAAGATGGACTCTTAACTGGGAGCCAGTGCAAGTTACATTATCAACAACCATGGGGACCCCAAAAGTAAACTAAACACAAAAACCAAAACAAAATCAAAAATCACTCACCAATTAAAGGGATACTCCCCAAAAATGAAAATTTTGTCATTAATCACTTACCCCTTGTCGTTCCAAACCTGTAAAAGCTTCTGTTCCTCTTTGGAACACAATTTAAGATATTTTGGATGACAAACCGGGAGGCCTGTGACGTGCCCCATAGACTGCTACGTAAAATACCCTGTCAAGGTCCAGAAAAGTATGAAAAGCATCATCAGAATAGTCCCATCTGCCATCAGTGGTTCAACGCCGTAACGTTATGAAGTGACAAAAAGACTTTTTGTACGTGAATAAATCAAAAATATCGACTTTATCCAACAGTTTGTCTCCTGTGTGTCACGTTCCACATCAGCATAACGACATTTTGGCAACATATGAGCTGTACGCAGGCAGCACAGGATCTTCTGTGTCAGACGCACCCACAAGGATACATTTTTCTAACTATATATTTACTCTTTGATTTGAAAGTCGCTGCTGACAACAGAAAGAGCATACGCTGCCTGCGTACAGCCTCAGATTTTGCAAAATGGATCAAGAGAAAAGACAAACAATTAATTAACCAACAGAGAAAGAAAGCCAAAAGGTCGTAGCCGTTTCACATTTCTAAGATGAAAGAAAGAAACGAGATCTTAACATTGTTCATCATGAAAGGCTCGAACGACAAGTTTGGATCGAAAATAATGCCCAGATTTTTTAATTACTTTGTAACGTCCAGAGCAACACCCTCTACAACAGACAAAGCTAAAGATTCAGCATTACTCAATTTATGGGGAGAGCCAAGAAGAAACATAACTTTCTGTTTGGAAAAAATTTTCAAACATAAGAAAATTGTAAGACAATCTACAACTTAATCTCAGAAAGACAGTCAGTGAGAGATGGAAAATATTCACATTCCTGGACCCGGATTTGAGTGGATGTAAATCTGCGTATCGTCAGCGTAAGTAAGACATCTACAACTTAATCTCAGAAAGACAGTGTGAGGAGATGGAAAATATTCACATCCTGACCCGGATTTGAGTGGATGTAAATCTGCGTATCGTCAGCGTAAAAATGATAGTTGAGGTTCGAGAGATCTTAATTGACAAGAGGAAAAATATAAATGCTAAAAAGCAAGTGACCAAGTAAAGAGCCCCCTGAGGGACAACCAGTAATACTACCTGGACCGACATAGTAAGACTCTGATCTGACCATCCATAAAAACAAGTGTAAAAAGTACTAAAAAATCTTACTCAAGTGAAAGTACAGATACTTAGTGAACTTTATTACTCAGTTAAAAATTACAAGTATCTGGCCAAACCTTACTTAAGTATTGTACTGGGAGAGGAGATTAAAAAAAGTAGAAGTACTGTTTTTTTCTAAACCGATATACAGAGGTTTGGTTAAAGGAAAGAGAAAACTAAACAAAATGCACAGGTCAAACACATACAGTTATCTAGTGGCAACAGCATTTTAAAATGCAGCACAGTGGAACACACACACACACACACAAACACTAAGAGAAAGGTATTAAAAGGAAAACTCTATCCTTTCCGACCCTCATGCCATCCAATATATATATATTAGTGGTGGGCCGTTATCGCCTGTTAACGTGCTTGTGTTAACCGTGAGACTCTTAGCTGCGCGATAAAAAAAAACAGTCTCGCCGTGAATATCTATTCTCAAAGTTGGGGTTGGGAGCCTGGGGGGTCTATACTCCTCAAAGCTATGATGACTTTCACCCTGATAGTTTAGCGCGGATGTAGACTACGACGAATTGCACTGTAAGGGGCGAAGAACAGTCCTTCGAACGCTGTGTGTATGCTTACTGTGAAAATTACCAAGCGTCCCAAAAAAAACCTCGACCAGACGGGCCGCTTGTTTCACAAATACTCCGTCTGCAGTGCGTATGCATTCTGTGTTGTGTGTGGTGCAGAAGCAGCACGGACTATTTGTGCTGTAACACAGGGACGCGTTTGGCAGTCCGCTCCTGATCCGCGGCTGTTTCGTCCACACACAGCCAACAGTTGTTCCCTCATTCTATATTTCGAACCATGTTAAAAAAAAAAAAAAAAAAAAAAATTTTTTGTGCCTCTTATCACAGAACAGTCACAGTCTTTCATTAAAAAAAAATCCATTACCACCATTAGTTTAAACTTAAGAAATAATAAACAACAGATTATTTCATGCATTTGCCTTTCTAGGGTTGTGTAATAAGCTCTCAAGAAGGCAGCAAAACATTTAAACACAACAATTAGCCTACTTTCTCTTGTTGATATCGCAAATATTTAAAATAAGCACCGTTGACAACTGCTGCAGACGCACCGCTCCTGGAACGCACTCCACGGACCACAAAACGCGTGAAACGCTGGAATCACGTTAACATGGGTGCGTACAAAAAATACGCAACTGCAGACGGAGTATGTGTGAAACAGGCGTAAGGTTGTTAGCAACGCGCACTGTGTGCAATAGTTTACTTGTAACTAGTTTCACTGTAGGAGTTCTTCCAGTCTCAAGTACCACCTAAAAACGCAAAGCATCCCTTAGCTAATGCGGAAGATGCCGGGCCAAGCAATGTAGCGCAGGGGAAGACGTCGTCGTCAAAGGGGTGCGTACTACTATGTTTGAGTGCAGCACAGCTCTATCAGTACTAACAAGTACATCTTTATTGAACATAATTTGAATGGCCTTCGGCAGAATTCAAATGAGCCATTTTAATCTAGATTAACTCTAGATTAACTCCAAGATTACAGTGAGATTATCTAGATTAAAAATATTTAAATCTATGCCCACCACTAATATATATATATATATATATATATATTATATATATCTATATATATATATATATATATAATATATAATATATATGGCTTTCAGGAAATCATCAGATGAAGTCAATATATATGGAGTTTTAATATATTATAGAATAATCTGAATCTTTAAGAATGAAAGTCTGAATGCATATAGGAGTGAATGGGACATTATATAAACTAAAGTCTGAATATGACAGACAGTAACTCATACAAAGTCCTGTTAATGAATCAGTGTCTTAAGTGAAAGGGTAAATACAAAAAAAAAATAAAAGTCAATACATGGAATGAAAGTCTGAATATATGGAATGGAAAGTCTGAATTATATAGAATGAAAGTCTGAATATATTGTCCGAATAATAAAACGAAAGTCGAATATATGGAATGAAAAATATTATCTACTATTTTTTTATTTCACTTTTGTGTGGTTTCGTGAAGTGGTCCTGTCCTCTTCTTGCATTATTACAGAATTTAAAATCTTTTCTTGTGTTTATCTGAAGAAAGAAAGTCATAAACATCTGGGACGACATGAGAGTGAGTAAATGATGAGAGAATTTTATTCGTTTATTTGAGGGTGACTATTCCTTTGAATAGCAACATTACAGATTAGATTCAGAGACTTTCATTCTAAAACAGACTATTCCAGATTCGAATACAAGAATGTGTTGCATTCCATGAGGAGAGTTTCACAGAATTAAAACATACAACAATAAAACTTTGAAAGGCCATTCTTTTTTGTGTTTTCTATTCAACATCACTGTCTAAGGATATATTCAACTTTTAATTGTTATATTTTTCAGGCATTTAGACATCGTTTTTTTTCATCAGCAAATATTGATAAAAAAATTATCTATTTGTGACAGATTAATAATATATGGCTTCAAATCAAATAATTAGCAAAAAATAATCTCTCTTTTGATTAAAAAAAAAAAATTGACGGTCTTACATTAGCTACTCAATGTGTCATACCAATGACATAATATCAACTACCTGGTACTTTGTGAAGTGGTCATCATCTGAATTATACAAATTAAAATTTATTTAACATAAAAAGTTCATTTAAACAGGGACATGAGGGTTTTTTTTTTTAATTTAGCAAGATTTATAAAACATTGTGTTGCATTAATGAGGAAAAAAAATTAAAAAAACAAAAACCACTTCCCTACAAAAATAATTAATTTTAATTGTTTATTTGGGGCATTTAGAGTGTTTTTGTTCTCAGCAAATATTCATCAATGATTTATTTGCAATCAATCTTGTGCATATAATGAGCTAATATCAATTACACAGAACATGATGGCTCTATCAAAACAGAAAAACCAGGGGGAGGGGTGCTACCTCAATAGGCTTCCTCAAAAATATTATTTGATAGTGAACTTTTGAAAATCCAGACATATATTACTTGGCGATCAAAACAGAAAACGGATACCTCCAATAGCTTCCTCAATTGGAGCCAGACATCCCTACTTGGGTCCAGAAGGATAAGGATTAATGACAGATCCAGAGTCAAATGCCAATATCATGTCATTAGTAACTTTGACCAAGGCTGTCACAGTTACTGTGCAGTTTCCAAACCCTGACTGATATGGCTCAAAAAGGTTCTTAACAGTCAAATGATTGTGTAATAGAGAAGCAACAACACCCTCAAAAATTTTTGCCAAAAAAATGGAAGATTTGAAATTGGATGAAAATTGCTTATTGTTCACATCAGTATTTTTTTTTTTTTTTTTTAGAACAGGGGTGATAGCAGCGGTGTTAAGTGCTGCTGGTACAACACCAGTTGACAGTGAATCATTTATGTTTGAAAGAACAGTAGAACACAAAACGTCAAAACAAGACTTAGATAAACTAGTTGGCAGGGGATCAAGTACGCAAGTGGTAGCTTTCATACTAGATACCTGCACACAGAGTGATTCAGGATGTACTGAAGAAAATCTGCACAGAGGAGTAACAGAAAAGCATAAAAAGTTTACTGCAGACGTCTGAGAACCAGAGGAACAAGTGGCATCTTTACAGACGCTAGCAATTTTTGAACTAAAATGGGTGAGAAAATCATTACACAACTGAACTGATGCTCGGAGAATTAGCACCGTCAGCTTCGAGTAGACTATTAGTAGTGTGAAAGAGCTGCCTGGGATTATTTTGATTATTTAGAATAATCTGAGAAAAGTAGGATGATCTTTTTCAGGTGCTACTTTATACTGACCCAGACAAGCTTTCCAAGCCTGATTAACAGAATTAATTGGTGATAAGCTTGTAAGTTTATTATTTAAATTATGAACTAAATATGTTTTACTGCTTGGACCCTGTTAATTGCTTGCTGCTATATTGTTGAAATTGTTTTTGTGCTGCTATAATGACTATGCATATATATGTATGTATGCATGCATTTATTTATTTATTTACTTAATTCCTTTTTTTTTTATGGCTACCTGGTATACTTGATTGTTGATTCTGGTAATAAAAAAAGAACACTGACATCACAATTTGTTGACCAACTGATGCCATAATTAATGCCAGGGTGGGGGGCTCTAAATCCAATCTCTTGCTGCTAAACTTTATAGCTAATGAACTCCCCCACCCCAGGTCCACCTGTGTCTGTCTTTTTCAGCTTTCTCCAATTCTTTCTTTATTGTATGTGATTGAAAGATTGGCAGCATTGTGTATTTTGTGCCTCCACCATTCTCATTACTATAATGGACACAAAAAAAGTTACAACGTCGGCATTTAATCCATTTGTATACAGTAGTAACACCACAAAAAAATATTTGTGTATGGTTTATGTTTATTTTTACAGTTGTAAGGCATTGTTTGGGGACTGGATAGGACAAAAAATGTCATATATATATATCTATAATATAATACTGCTCAAAAAAAATTAACCGGGAAAACTTTTTAATCAGAGTTATAGCATCAAGTAACAATTCATTCTGGGATATTTGATCGGGTCAGTTTAGGGTCGCAGGGTGGGTGTAACTCATTTCCAGGGGCTCCTTGGGTTGTTAATAAAAATGAACAACCAGGTGGGCCTAAGATGGGGGGGCAAAAACCATTAGGAAAAAAACCCAGGGACACCGGGCTGGGGTTTTACCAGGGGGTGGATGGGGGCCCACTCTGGAATTTTCTTTTCCCCCTTTTGTTACTAATTCTTGTCTGATATTTTTTTTCACACACTGTATTTGGCATTTGGGCTAGGGGGGGGCCAGTGTCCACCTACTGGGTAGGATGAGGTGCGGATATAACCTCGGGGGTGGGGACCCCCACAAAAGGTTTGCCACAGTGTCAGGGGTCCCACTGCCTCCAGGGGGATGGGCGCATCAAAATGGGGCCATTGCCAGAAGGTTTGCTGTTGTTTTCTAACAAGGGGGCCACTCAGTTCTCGAAGCATGTAGGGAGGGATTAAGGACAAAAAAACCGGGGGGGCAAGTTAAACTCTAAGGGAGAGCTGGGGGGGACGGGGGGGCTGGGGCAGCCCCAGGGAGAAGGTCCCTAAAAAACCCATCACGCAGTGGGGAACCGGTATCGGCTCCTTTTGTTGTGGGCAAAGCGGACACCGGATGGGGATCCACCTGGCAGCGTCCTAACAAAATGGGAACCTCCAGGTAGGCCAAATGGTTGTTGGGAATTGTCATATGGAGAACAAAGGGGGAAACAAACAATTTCAGAAGTAAAAACAAGTGACCTTAATGGAGGGGTGTGGCCTGAGGGGGGCAGGGGGGAACCTTTTTCCTATAGTGGGGGGCCGGTTCTGTTGATTCCACTTGCCTGGACGGGCCCACCAACAGTGGTTAGGCTTTGATGGGGCATTTTTGCCATTGGAACACCAAGAAATTTGGGGGCGGCGGTCCCGCCTTTTCTGTGCCGCCTCTGTGCTTTTTTTCACAGACAAGAGAAGCAGGTTCACCCCTGAGCATGTGGACAGATGTAAAATAAAAGGGTTGGGAAAAAAAAACAAAGTGGTGGAGAATGTTATTCTGCCTTGGTAAAACATTGTTCAAGGCATGACCGATTGGGTGGCGTGGGTCAAAAGTGATGCTCTTGGGAAGGCCTATCCATGAAGGAACACAGAGGGACCTCTAACAGGCTAGGGACAATGGCACACTTACTGCCATTAGGTAATCGGGAGGAATCCTTGGACCCCCGTTGGTCAGGACCCTACGCTGGTTTTGGCATTGGGTCCACACCTGGGTTTTCCTCCTGGTTGCACGGAACAATTGCCGGGCCCCCATGTGGCCGTTTTCGAGTTATGCAGTTCAGTTCCAGGAGGATTGAAGGAATTTTGATTTCCCAAATATTTGAATGTCCCCACCCACGCTCGCCTGACCTAAATTTTCCAATGGAACACACTATGGGACATTATTGTTTCGGTCCCATTTTCTGACAGTCGGGCCAGTTTGCCCACCCTCAGGACTGTCCAGGAGCTCTCAAGTGATGCCTGGTCCAAGATCTGGGGGAGGGGAATAAACCCAGGACACCATCCTTAGTCTCATAAGGGGAGCATGTTGCCCTGTGACAGTTGTCAGGCCATGCATACAAGCCACGTGGGGGTTTCATACAACACTACTTGAGTACCATTTTGAGTTGCTGCAATGAAAATTTTTAGCTTAATGGGGGACTAGCCTGCTGCATCCTTTTTTGTACTTTAATTTTGAGTGTCCCTTTCAATTCAGCCCTGTCTGTTAGGTTGATCATTTTCATTTCCATTTGTTAAACACCATGTGGGCATTTGTGTTTTTTCCATTCCTAACAAAAATACCAAAGTCCCATATCCAGGGATAGGATATCTGTATGATATTTTTCTCCATTGAGAATCTTTGATGTGTTTTCAAAGGTGTTTTCCTTTAATTTTTTTGAGGCAGTCGTAATATGTGTTGTGTGTTGCTATATATATATATATATATATATATATATATATATATAGATATTTATATAGTAAATAATATAATGGTTTAGATCACCCAAAAACTGAAAAATTAGCCCATAAAATTTACAAAAAAAGCTTACATTAAAGTGATTTATTACGTTTTTTTTGGCAATATGAGAACTTAGGACTGTCACATAGGGGGGACTGCCAAGTAAAAATAAACAGTGTCAACGGTACAATTAAAAGGTATGAAAGTCATTCGTCAGGGAAACACACTCCATCTGCCATACAGACGTGCAAATCTGGGTTATATGAAGTGACGGGAAGACCACTTTTTTGTAAGCGAAAGAGAAGAAAACACAAATAAAATAATGACTTTTGTCAATAATTCCTTTGTCACGGGTCTCCTCTGTGTCTCTCTCTATCACCGTATTGCTGTGTATGCTCTTCTGTTGTTTATCCGCATACACAGAAGAGGATATGTACTCTATATATATAAATACCCTTGCTAAGGTGTATTTGCTAACTAGGGGGTGTCATTTGCACTACATTATTTTTGTGCCCTTTTTTGTTAGTTTTGATTGCCTTTATTATCCTCATTTGTAAGTCGCTTTGGATAAAAAGCGTCTGCCTAAAAAGGACTAAAGTGTAAGCATTTTTACTGAAAGAGGGTGTAGGTGCTTGGGAGATCTGATGTGTTTCACTTAGTATCTCTTAGGGATTGTGGCAGCTGTGTAAATGCTGTGAGGGGGGGGGACTAAAGAGGGAAGTGGCCCGTTCACCAAAAAAATAAAATTTTAAAACCATTTCATTCAATGAAAGGAATTTGGTTTTTATTTTTCCTGTAGATCGATTCTCTTAAAAAGGAGTAGTATTTTTGAGCGGTGGGGGGAAAGTGCATCTCTGTTTTGACCCATCCTGGTTACATTGATTGCAAACAAATACACTCTTTCGGTAGCCACCTCTCTCTGGGAGGTTTTTTTTTTTTTTTTTTTTTTTGTCTTTTTCTGTTCTTGTGGCCAGGTTGGTGGCCACTGATTCTGTACTTTGTGCCCTCTCAATGTTCTGTGGAGAGAGAAAACGGGTATATTTGGCCTGTTTGTTTTTCTAATAATTTGTCAAACAACAATTGATTGTCTAGAGGCCCCATTCACAAACAAGGCATTGATTTTTAAGGAGGGGTTGTTGTTTGGAGGGGACCATTAAAAAATTTGGTGGCTTATTCTGCATAAAGTAAATATTTTATGTTCAGTGTATATTATAGTAACAAGTCCCTGGACCTTTCCAGATTGGGTTCCAAGCCCAGCTCTTGCTAATTTCATTTATAGTAAATATTTTAAATAAGTTTTGGGCTGAGGGACTGCACGCTGGGTTTTATTTTTTATGAAAAAATATTTCTGTTCTTTTTCACTTGCCCAAAAATTTTTTTTATTATATTTTGTTTTTGTTGTTTTTTTTTCCCCTTGGTGTTGCTTTTTTTGTCTTTTTTTCCTTCTATAAAGAAATTTTCGCCACCCACTATTTAAAAGAAATTTTTAGTTGCCAGTGTGGTTCTTTGTGGAACAAAGATTCCAATAAAATAAACAACCCGTTATTTTTTAAGAATGGGAAATTTTGCTTATTAAATATGCTTTCATTAACTTGTTGTGGAACCCAAACCCCATGTAACTCTCTTTACCTACTGGAACGCTTTAGTGCATACTTCAACTGTAATACAGGGGTGGGGTGGGGGGGGGGGGTGGGGTGGGGACTATAATTGATACTTTATTTCAGGGGTTTCCACAAACCATTCCAGGAAACCCACTTTAAACAGTTATAGTGTACTCCAAGACCTCAAACTGAAAATATGGGGAAGTATGGAATAAAGGAAAAAAAAACAAAACCCACACAACAAAAAACTAGTAAAAAGGTTGTGATCTTCACCACAAAAAAAACGCTACAAAAACACACAAAAATGTTTGGTCCTTCTTCTTAAGCTGGACACTTCTCCTGCTTGGATCACTGGCTTTTTAAAAAAAATCAAGGGGAAAAAAACTTTCTGATAAACTTGATCACCGTGGTTTCTAGTCAGAGGCAAAGGAGTTCACAAAGTTTTGCCCTTCTTAAGGACCAACATTAGGAGGATAAAAATCTTCAGTGGCCACCACAAAACAGCTCTTAAAAAATGGTGTGGTCAGCAGGGGGAGGAGAGGGTCAAGAGGGTTCTGAGAACATCAGTGCTTTTGAGCTGTGGTGGAACGTGGAGGTTGGGGGCTTCCTGAAAGCCCTTCACGGCACAGTTATTTGAAAACCTCTTGAATATTAGCTGTAAATGGATTGTGATGCACTGTTTTTGCCCATCTAAAAGGCAGACAAAGTGCACTTACAGCTGCATTGACACAGCAATTAACTCCTTTCCTGTTTTTCGTGTATTAAAACAATTAGTAGGCTTGGTGGAACAATCTGTGGTTCAAAAAAAAAATAAAAAAATTAAAAAGCCACATTCCTCTGTTCACCTAAAATGTGGGTATGTCTTTGTCTAAAAACTTGTCTATCTTGGCCTATAGGTGGGGGGAAGCTGTTGCTATTCAAAACCACATCCCCCTGCCTCTGTTTCCAGTGTCTCAAAGATTTGAACATTGTGTGGACAGGCGAGGTCCACAACCCTGTCTGGTCTCTGTTTGGGGATGTTCATAATTATGATGTTTTGGAGTTTGTTAGTTAGGTGAGAGCAGAGATATAATAAAATTATGTGTTTCAATTGGGGGATCATTGTTGTTTGCTCTTCCAGGGAATACAAAAAATACTAGCTCTTAAAAAATAGCAAAGCCAAGGGGCCCAAGAGTTGTAAAAAGGGGATGTGTGCACTACCTAATGAAAACCCACAAATTGGTATATTTTGAAACTCTTTCCCCACCAGCATTTTTTTGAAAAAAAGTTGCCAAAACCCACCGCCAGCGATTTTGATAAAATTTTCACTACCAAAATGTGATGGGGCCTTAACAGTATATTTTGCTGTAAGAATATTTTGAAATATGCAATACCCAGCAGAATAAAGATGCAAAAAGCCTCTACTTTAAAAAAAAAAAAAAAAATAATTATAATTATTATTCTAGCTTAAAGCATTCTTTTTTTTTAATCAACACTTGAATATAGGTAGGTTTGTCATAAAAATTGTATAATTTTGAGCCAAAAAAAAGTTAGAGAAAATTCAACATTTTTTTATCAAAAATTAACATCTTGATAAATATTCAATCCAATTATCAAAGCATAACCAAAAATCCAGGTAAAATCGCTTCCATCAAAAACACCAAAAGGCTTGCCCACAGCCCATATACCCACTTCCTGGATCATCATTTTACTCCCATTACAATATGCAGTTTTCATTTAACATGCTGTCTATTGCTGATGAATCGCATATTTTTTAATCTGCATCTGTTTACATAAGAGACGGGATTCCCGCTAGGTGTTTTCCCGGTCCTTGTCCACGTTGTGTTTTGTTCGGGAGGTTTTATTACCTCATTCAGAAAGATGTGTAATAGTGCCCCAGAGTTGTTAAACAGGTGAAAAAACAACGAAAAGCCATAAAAAAACTTGTAAATGGGCGGGGAAGTAACTAAGTGTGCGTTTTAAATGACAAGGGGATAAAAAACCTTGTCAATGGGCGGAGAAAGGGGGAGTTTAAAACTTGAAGCTATTAGCATAGTTGTGTTTTTTTTTTTCCTTTCTTTTAGGGCTTATTTTTTTTCTTTGTAACTTTTTCTTTTCATTTTCATTTTTTTTTTCTTCCTGCTCATCCCCCCCCCCAAAAATGAACAAAAAAAGCTCTCATTTACTCACCCTTTACGTCGTTCTAAAGCTATAAAACAAAAAAAACTTATGTTTCATCTATGGAAAACAAAATGAAAGATATTGAATATTCTATTTTTCTTGCAATGTTTCCCCCATCAATTCACACAGCAAATATGTTCAAAACTTCAAAAAGTATATAAAGCGGACATTGTAAAATTAGGGCTTGGCTCACGGATTGTTTAAGGATTTTTTTTTTTTCACTTATCACGGTTGTAATTGTGTCTATAAGAAATTTTCCACGATATCGGGACACTATTAGTGTTTGATATTCTATGGAAAACCTTAAGGGGGTGGCGAAAAAAAATGGTTATGTTTACTTTTTTTTTTACCTTATTGGAGGTTTTCTTTTTTTTCACCCAAGGAACATTAAGGATACTGATTCAAACAAGCCAGGGGCCAACAACGGACTCGGGGGCTTTTCTCTGTCTTTCTTTGGGAAAAAAGCGCCTATGAAAATAATAACCAACGAGGGAGAAAAAATACTGTCAAAGGTTGTCAAAAAAATTCAGTATGTTTATGAATGAAATAAATAGTTAATGGTAATCACCACACTGTACTAACAAAACCATGGCAGTTGTAAAATTTTTTTAATTTGTTAACTAAGATTAATTTTAAGGAATGCTGTGGGTGGAAAAATATTTTTTATTTTATTTATGATGTTTGATTATAAAAACATGTTAAACTATTTGTAAAATTAAACTAAATGTTTTAACTAATTGGAATCCAAACCCTTATGATATGTGACTGGGACGGCACGGGGTGAGGCATTAAAGTGCATGGCACTGCGAACCAACACTTAACATTTTACAAGGGAAGGGGGTTTAATGGTAGCAAGGTGGGTCCCTCAGTTTTTTCAAGGGGGGGACCCAGTTTTATTTGTGTAACTATGAATAGATTTGAACAAAAAATGGAAATAAAGTGTTACTACGCCTCACCAGTCCCGTATCGATTGCCCAAAATACAAAAATAAGAGGGAGTAAAGAAAAACGCGGGGGGTTGGGGGGTGACTTGTATTAAAATAATCCCTCCCTTCATCTGAACACTTGTTAAACAGGTTAATAATAACGTTCCCCATTCTATGACTAGTTTAAAAATAATGGCCAAATTACTCTGTGCTGAAACACGGCCTTCCTCGGAGTAGCTGTGAAGCGCTGCGTCGTGTGGTTCTTGTGTGACAGTGTCAGCGTGTTAAGCAACACAATACTGCCACCTGGTCCAAACTCAAACCAGGTTACGGGCGCTGGATAATATTTACATTTGGGTGTTATCATAAGAATACTGTTCATTTTTAAATATTGCGGTATATCGTCACACACTAAAAATTAACACGGATATCGATACTTGTTGCTTTGAATGGTCCCACCAGTCTTATCATCCAATAAAACGGTAATCGCGCGACACCTCCTATTCCCCAGTAAATGTCGGTCCCTATGGAATTCAAGTGTTTTTTGTTTTTTTTTTTTTTTTTTTCTTAGTCGTTCCAAAAAGGACACCAACTGTTGCCTTGATAGATGATGAACAGAAATTATTTATTGGGTGAAGAAAATTCAAATATAAACATTGAAAAAACAAAAAGCGTTCATAACATCGAAACACATCAAAATTATTGGAAGCTCAAAAAAAAAAAAACACATTTTGTGCTTGATGTGTAACGCCAAAAGCATAAGTGGAGCTTTCTGTTCAAAACTATATTAACGTTCCCCACGCATCTCCAGGCGATTTTGTTTCAGCATTTTCTGTCACAAATCCGGCCCCCCCTTTCAAGTTGGGTCCTTCAGGTTCATGGCTGGAAAACCCCTGAAGAGGAACAGGGTACCAGGGGTGGCCTGCCAATTCTGATGTTCTCTGGCAAAAATGCCATTTGAGGTTGCATGTTGGTGGTGGGCTGGGAACAAGGGTTTTCCAGTACAGGGACGGTTGGGCGCCTCCCCTCATTGTGGCGATGGATTTAAGACAAAGAAAAAAAAAAAAAAAAAAAAAAAATTTAATTAAAACTAACATCATTTGAAAGTATGTTATTTTTTTGGTGTACTTTGAACAAATGAGTGGAGAAAAACACTAGTCACTGCCTAAATAGCAGCGGGTGCAGGATAGGTTAGTGTGTTAGCATCTGTGTTGTGTTTCCCTTGGTTTTCAATCTGGTTCCCAGTTATTGGACACACAAGACTGGGGGGGGATTGAATTGTCTGCACTTAAATGGAGTTGGGACATGTTTGAAGTATTCCCACTGATGTAAAAACTGTTGGGGTCATGTAGCAGAGTGTGGGGGGGGGGGGGGGACCCCTACCGTTGTTGTTTGTTTTTACCACCACTGTCTTACCATTACCCTTAAAAAAAACAACACAACAGGGAAAAAAAAACCAAAAGTGGTTCCAAAAAATCCAGAGCTGCTGGTTATTGGAGGATCTTATTTCTTTTATGGGTCTGGTATTGCGCAATTAAAAAACATTTTACTAGGCCATCATTGCAACGAGCTAGTATGCTTGACCAAGGGGAAGTAGTAGTCGTGAGAGAGAGTTAGTGAAGGTAGTTTTTCTTTGGGGGGTGGGAGCGGGGCAAGAAAGCACATTGCCTGTTTCGTTGTTTGGGACTGCCTTGTTGGAGGGAACAAGTTTGCCCCCACTGAGAAAACATTAGAATTCCAGTGGGGGGGGGGGGACACTTTTTAAGCTCTTTTATTTTCAAAAAATGTAATAGGATTAGGTCCAACGAATTGGGTTCGCTTTGGTAATGTGTACTCAAAAACCACAAAGCCTTGTACCGAACGGTAGCTTCACTATGAATACATGTTATCGTGTTACACCCCTAAAATATATGTTTATAATATTTTATTTTTATTTATTTATGTTTGTGATTTTGTTCAGGTTTCCCAGGGTTTGGCCCCAGCGTTCGGTCTGTGCCATGCCTCCCGCCAAGGGGGACAAGATCAGCTGGACGGGGAACTTGTGGGTGGGAGTCAGGGGCTGGATGGGGAGACGGTGGGGAACACCAGGTGATGGTGGGAGCTTTTCATGTTTGCCCATCAGGAATTATACATCCAGAATGGGAGGTTCCCTCGAGGGGGAGAGCACCCATCCAAAACATCAAAAACTGGTATGTGGGTTTTTGTTGTGCAAGGCAGATCTCTGTTTAATTTGTGGTTCAAATAAAATTAAATGTGGTTATCACTTTATATTTTGTGATGGGTCCCTTTTACCATTCAACTTGGGACTATAACTTGCCAACTACAACATCTCGACTAATGCTGGTAGAAAAGGACATGTAGTTTGCACAAAGTTGTTTCCTTATAGTAACCAGAATGTCCAATTGTTTATTTTTCTTCGTTTGATGGCTTAAATTGTTTTGGTAATACTTTACGAAAGTAGGGACCAAAATTTTTTCTCACTATTAACTAGGTTGCTTATATTAGGGGCATTGCCTATTAGTTAGGGTAAAAAAAAAAATACCTTTCCACATATGTTCCCAGTTTCATACTCGCTCCCCTCATACCCTTATTTGATTGGGCTTAATGTTTGCCATGGTGAACCCTGAGGCATGTGATTTGATTCTTTTGCCTCAGTTGGTTCTAAACCTAGGGTATCTATATCTACGACCAGAAGGGAGAGGCTGTGAACTCCCCTGAAAAAGTGGGCTGGGGTTGAAAATCCCATTGCGCAAAAAACCTTATTTTCTTGCCTTCTGTTGGGGCCAATCTTTCCAGAATAGTTGGTATTAGGTCTACCTGTTTGTTTTGACCAACTGATTCTTTCTTCCACAGGTTTTAAACAATCTTCCCCAATTTGTGTCCTGTGGGTGATTTTTGTGTGGTCCATACCAGCAAACAGTCAAGTTCCAGTAGGGAGAGAATATACTCTTCAATAAAAGACTTATAAAAAATAGACAAACATTTTGTCTATCAACTGGGCTGTCTACGGTTAAATTGGAAATCCAATCATAAATTCACGATTTGAGCGTGCGCGGAATTCTTAATCGCTTTATAGCACGATTTGCATCGACCCTCACAGCAGTATGGCTATCCACAAAAATCCCAATCAGAATGGTCACGCGTGCCTAAATGGGGCGCAAGAACAGATGTCAGGTGGGGGATGGGCATATGCATATGCCTACGTAACTCCAGGTTTACACACTGTGATGACATATTTTTTTTTTCCCAAGCCAACGTTAACGGATCAGAAGCGTTCACACTGCCACGCGGAAAAAGATGCAAAAGAAAAAAAGAAAAAGAAAAAAAAGGTTAAAAAAATAGAAAGAAAAGAAATAGAAAAACGGATGAGGTGCGGAAAAATAAAATAATATCTAGCATTCATAATGAGCATAGAGAGAGGAGTTTGTGAGTGCACAGGACACTAGTGTGAGCGAGAGGAGGTGAGACCCACGTTTGAAGTGCGCGCAATCTGGTTTTGTGACAGAGCCAAAAAGGAAAAATCTGCGTGGCGAGCGGAGAAGATTCGCGCTCGCGCATTATTTTTAAATGTGTTTTTCGCGTTTTTTACAAATTAATGCGGCTCTCACTGCTGCTTCTGCCACCGCATACACATACTGTATTACGCCCCACTGCAGGACGGGGAGTACGTGTGAAAAACCTGTATAATTGATAAACAATATATTTCCAGCTCCTGAGGGGGGCACTGCTACAGTGAGCTCTATGACCAATATTGCATGGCAAAACAATAAAAAATAAAAATAAGTCCTGGACTCGGGGATTTATTTATTTATTATTTATTTTTGCCCTATGTCTAAGACACTTTTGTAACACCTTTGCTTAGTGGATTATTTTGACGGTATGGGGTTCTGTTCTAGAGACATGGGAACAAAAAACTACTTTTGGTAAAACAGCTTAATTGGGTTTTTTCTTTTGGAGAAAATATTGTTTTCAATCCATTTTAACTGAATGGCATGTATGAACGTGGGTTAAAAGGCAGTTCTGGTGTGTCCATAAAAAATCGTGCATAACAAATCGATTACATCCGCCCCAAAACAATAATTGACCAAAAGAAATCGCGTGGGTCATAAATCCAACATGTAAAATTTAAAGTAAGTTTGCGAAAAGAAAAATGAATATTTAAACCGGTTGTTGGGCCCTTTTTTAAAAAAACGGCAATTTCCAGCACCCTACTTGGGATACCCTTGGAAATAAATAATTTTGACGGTCACATGATAAAGACCGGATGGATAGATGTTTATTTTACCTCCGCCCCAAATGCATTCACTTATCCTCCCCTTCTCCTATTATCAAGGAAGGTAGGAGTGGGTGGGGAGAAAGCCAAATTGTTCATTTATAAAAATTTCCGAACACCCCCAGAACCACTCACAAAACTTTTCTGTCTTGGACGTTATTCCCAACAGGCAAAACTGGGAGGGGGGCATTCAACACCAAAGTCACAAAACAATAACCTGCAAAACCCAACCACTGGGGGGGGAACCGTGTTTCGAGCTTTCATCTTGCTTCCAATAACAAAAACTAAATCCCCAACAAGGGGGGCAGTATCATCTGCCAAATGTTAGTTATAGACACAATCCTGGGTTTTAAAAAACTTTACTCGGCGGGACAACAGGTTCAGGTTGTAACCAATTAATAGAGTTGGTGGGGGACCAAAAGGGAACGGCGACCCCGTTGGATTGTTCCCAATTATTGAAGGTAAAGCGGACCCCCAAGGTTAATGGGTTCCCGCAACACCTTAACTCTTTT
Organism: Cyprinus carpio; assembly: GCF_018340385.1. Lineage (NCBI taxonomy): Eukaryota > Metazoa > Chordata > Actinopteri > Cypriniformes > Cyprinidae > Cyprinus > Cyprinus carpio. The sequence continues at coordinate 3,401 of NW_024873627.1, read as the reverse complement.
TGTGGGCACGGGCCCCAATCAGGAAGTCCCCAAAGATCCCAAATTTGAATTTAGTTGTTTGAGTTTTAAAGTTGGGAAAATTTGGGTCTTCTGGGTCTGTTTTGGGGATTTAACAAATTTGTGGACTGGGATATGTATTGACTAGATGATGGAAAAAAGTCCTGCAAAATAAAAAATTGTGGGAGCATGTGTTTTTTTAAAACAAAACCCCCCGGTGGTGTTATACAGAATAATTTTTAAAACGCACTACCAATGGCCATCGTTCTGTTTTCCCCCTCCCAAGTCTGTAAAGCACAAAATTTTCAGAGGGGTCAAGAGCAGGTCTACAGGGGAATTTCATGATGTGGTGTTGTTAATGATCGGTTCTTCAAGTGGAAGTTACACCTAAAAAGAGAGGTGAAGGGGGGGCAAATAGGCGTAGTCCTTGGGATGAGGTGGGGGGAGGGGAGACTTGGGAAAGGGGGTTCACAACTGCTGTTTTCCAAAACGCAGTAGGAACCACCCCACTGGGTGTCTATTGAACATGGGAAATTTTGTTGGGGACTAGCACAATTTCCACTTTAATTGGGGCCCACCCAACAGTACCGTCAGGCCAATTCTTGGCCTTTCCAAATTGGGTATTCCCGGGCCCCCCCAGGCTTTTTGTTTACGTGAGGTGGTAGGCTTGTAAATAGCCCTATTTAAACAAAATATCTGTTAACAAAACTGTTAAAGTTACATTAAATCACATTTGGGGGCTGTTGTTAGTGATGGAAGATGGCGTAAGTTTATAATGCTAAAGTTTCCGGGCTTGGCAGTTTGTGGGGTGCGAAACCTAGGCAGCACCCATGAAACTAGCCAAATATAGCTTCCAAAAAACGAACATTTAAAAAAAACCCACAAAAAATAACATGCCCCGTGGGGGGACACCCTTTTTCCTTTATAGCCTTGTGGATGGGGGGAGTTTTTCCAAAAGGCCAAAACACCACCACTTCCCACATTTTCGCCAAGAGGGGGTAAAATGTATTCTTTTAATCAATTGGCCAAAAACATCACTAAAAAAATGGCAAATAGGGGAAAAAGGGGGACCACTGCAACAATACAAATTCTGAATTAGGGATTATTCACTATCATTCATGTTTTTTTGCTCTGTGGTTTATCGAGGCCTGTTATTGGGGGGCAGTGACGGCAACAGGGGGGGTGGGGTGGGGACATTACCCTCTCTTTTTTCATTGCTGGGGGGAGTGGGGAGGGTCCACATGTTCGGGGTAATGTGTGGGAAAAACCCAGGGCTAGGCAAGTTTTGCATGACGGTGGGGAAGGGCGTCTGGAGGATGGAAAAACACAGGCCCGGCTTATGCGGATTGTTACGGGGGGGGGACCCATTTCCTTGCTCGTTTTCCTCCAAACCTGAATCCACCCACGCAACATCACAGTGGGACGATGGGCACAGGAAGGCGCACATACCGAGGGGGGACTCTAAAGATCGGAGTTGCTCATTGGGGGACCAAGAGGGGACCACTATTTATGTTACATAACTCACACGCATAATTGAGGGAAGCTATGCTTGTTTAGTCCTCATTTCCTGTCTAGTGGACTTCATCCAGCCATCTGGGGGAGTTTTCCAGTTGCAGCACCATTCTAGACTATCGACTCTTTTTTTACAACATTAATTGCCAGTTTCCCCCCGTATTTACCGTGAGGCTGGGGACGGGGGGACCAAAAGCTCAGTGGGGGGGACATTGCTCTTTTTTGTGTTTGCTCATGAGAATATCATTGAAATCTTCCCCTATAGGTTGGCGGGAAAGCAACACCAAATAGGCTCAAAAACAACACAAGATAGGGGAAAAATAATTTGATCTAATGTTTATTTCTTTGGGGGGACATGCCCAATTTTGCAAGTTGGAAACAGGTAAGTGGTTTTGTTGTGTTGGGGGTTACTTCAGCAAGAGGTTGATTTGAGAGTGGATGTTGATTGTTTGTTGGCATGGGTAGTTTGTAAGGATGGTCTCGATTACATGGGGGCATTCATATCAAGGGGCTTTCAAGCCCTCCAGGCTTATGCATTTCCACACCCACTCCACCCTGCCACCTGCCCATTCCTTTCAAATCCACAAAACCAACGCAGCGCCACAACCCACCACACCCCACCCCAGCACACCCAAACAATACCACACACACACCTCAATATTTTTGGGGGGACCCAGCTATCTCTATTAGTGGGGGCACGCAGGATACACAACATGGGGGGGGAATTTAATGGCTATAAATGTTCATTTTTTCCATGGTTTGTGATTAAGGGGAAAAACAAAGCCACTTTGGCACCTTTTACCCCCAGACCGCTTTCTTGTATTTCACATTAAAACCAACTAACACCATGAATGTCATTTTTCCCCGATAAAACCGATGTTTCCACCAATAAAGAATAGTTTTAGAAATTAAAATTGGCATCAATTACTCACTCTTATTTTTTGCAGATCCATTGCATTTTCTTTTTTTCTGTGAAAAAATTTTAAAAAAATGAAAGGATTTACAAGTCCAAACGTGTTGTGTGCTATATTGCTTAATTCATGCAACTTGTTTGTGGCGAGGAACAAATTGAAGATGTTAAGTCGCTGAAATTTTCTCCTTCTTCCTCATATACACTTTAGTATAGTATAGTGATGTAAATTCTGTGAGGTATTCACCTAATTTATCACACATTGTGTTTTACTCTTAAAAACTTCAAAGTTAAAGTGTATTGGGGTGCCAAGCTTGTCTTTGAAGTGGGAATTCACAACATTACAAATGCATAAGGGTTGAAACCATTTTATCTGTGACAGCGGTTCACACTCTGCTGAGTTCACATAATTTTTATTTCAGATACTATGTAATTCACTTCATAAACACATTCTCAGCAGTGGGTGTTGTTGATATTGTGAGTAAGTAAAGTCACAGAACTTTATTGCCTCATGGCACAGGTCTTCATGAGTTGGATGCCCTGCAAGACCAGGAAGCTAACGCGACTTTCGTTCAAAATGAAGCGAGATCAGCGAGGAGAAAATGCAGTGTATGAGCTGATGTCATGGGGGGAGTGGCTTCGGAGCTGTTACTCCATGACACTGGAGGCAGGGGTCACGGGAGAATTTGATTGACAGCATGAGGGCGTAATCAAATTACCATGCACTATGACCTTCACAGTGAGTAGTGTTAATTTAGTAGTCGTGTATCAGATATCCCTAAAATGTAATAATTATCATATTATGATTCTCTTATTTTGCTGTTCTTTAGGAACACATCCAGCCTGAAAGTGCATTGCATTGTACAGTAACTGAGTCTAATGGACCTGGCTCTCAAAAATGGCAGACCACTCACGTACCAGAGAAGACATTGGTTCCGAAGTGATTATTGGCTGCTTGTCAGTAGAAAACTTGAGTTCCTAT
>NW_024873626.1:0-29219 GCF_018340385.1 Cyprinus carpio | reverse complement strand
CTGTTTGAAAATGAAGAAATTAAGACAAATATTAGTGTTGTTATTTTTACAGTAAAAATATCTCAATCTTATTATATGCTTAATGTTAGCTGCAATAATAATCAAAATAAAATCTTTAGGCAAATTATTTTAGTCATTGAATTAATTCACTTGAGGATAAGAGGCCTACCATGAAAACTTAGTGGAAATATTTTTAAAAACTCTTTGAAGTTTGGCTTGAATTGGTTCGTGTAAAAGGTAAATCCATATGATGAACACCCAAATTTATACAAAGTCATTTCCCAAATCTTGTAGCCCCAAAAAAAAAAAGTTTACAGTAAAGCTTTTAAAGTAAATTCATTTTCTTTCGATGTAAATCCCCTTCACATTGGCTGTAAAATGTTGTGAATAATATGCCAGACTGGCTCCCTCACAGACATCGGTTTTTGTTGTCTGCTTCCCAGCGCTTGGTTCTGTGTGAGGAGTACCAAAGAGCCTGAATCTACTCTGCTATCTATACGGCTGCTGCATGAGCTGCAGATTGGAGAAAGAAACTTCTGGTCAAAGTCGATGCCAAAACCAAAGCACAACTGGATGAGAGTGGAAGGCAAAGAAGAAGAGCCACCAGTGAAAATGGAGTAAGTGTAACTTTCAGTGTGGTATTTTTTGACCGCTGGTTTTGTGGCGGTCTTCAGATGCTGAGTTTTGATCTGGTGTAACGGGCAGAATGGCAAGGCAGAGGATGGTGCTGGTGGAAGAGGAAGAGGAGGTTCTGGATGAAGAAACTAAGAAGCTGACCACCTGTCAAAGGTGCCATTGATGGCTTGATCCGAGTATTCAAGTGAGCTGGAACGCTACATCACAAGATCTATTGAGTCGTGAAGTCGCCGCAAAAAGCAGGAGAGAAAAAGAAGGGACGAGGTTGGCTTTAGTTCGCCTTTGGGCTTTTCTTTTTAATGTTTTTTGCCGTTGTTTGATGTACATGTTTAAATATTTGTTTTGTTTTTCTTGTGTATGTGTATACACACACAGTGCCCCTCCATAGTATTGGAACAGTAAAGCACAACTGCTTTCTTTCTCTGCTGTGCTGTGCATTTGCAAATATGATTAAAGATGAAAATGCGACATTGTCTACAGAATGCGTCACACTTATTATAAGGTCTTTCGACACATACGTTTTACCAAATTAAAAGGACAAAGCATTCTGTAGAGTTCATCCCACTATTTGATGTGAGCATAAGTATTGGAACAGTTGGATTTAAGGCAGATGTAAAAGATTAAAGCTAATATTTAGGCTTCAGATCCCTTGCATGCAATCAGAGCAGTGCTGTCTGCAACACACAGACATCACCAGACTCTGGTCTTATGCTTTGAAATGCTTTACCCCAGCCTTTTAATGCAGCCACTTCCAACTGTTGCTTTCTGGTCTTTAGTCTCCTCTTCAGCTGGTGAAATTAAATGTTCAATCGGATTCAAATCTGGAGATTGATTCGGGCAATCTATGACTTTACATTTCTTTTGCCCTGATAAAGTCCTTGACTGAATTGGCAGGGTGTTTTGGGTCATTGTCCTGAACTAATATGAAGTGCTTTCTAATGAGTTTGATGGCATTTTCTTGAATATTGGTAACTAAGATGGTTTTGTACCCTTCCAAAATTATTCTGCTACTGCCATCATACATTAAGTCATCATTAAAATGAAGAGGTGCTGTTCTGGAGACAGCCATGCGTGCCCATGACATGATGGTGATTTCCACAGACATGTATTTAGGGTCTATTTTCACAGCTTTTTTATGATTTGTCTGTCATCATCTACTGTTGTTGTTTCTCAGCCGATCAGGTCAAGTCGTTGGTTGCTGATGTCGCTGGTAGTTTCCAAACCTTGGATTTCTCCATGCCCCTGTAAGTTCTAATTGACTTCCTCCTTTTCTTTTAGCATCCAAATTGCTTGGCTTTTGCTTCAGAGTCGGCTTCCCTCATCTTCATCATCCTGGTTTTGTGTGTGTCATCATCAAATGCAAGACTTAGAATGCAGAAGCAATGGATATAACTGATAAGACACATTCCCCTGCTTTTAATATCTGAAGAATTAATGCAACACTTAGAAAGACCTGTGAGGCAACTGTTCCAATACTTCTGCTCACATCAGACAGGGAGATGAAACTCTAAAAGTGCTGATCTTCTTAGCTGGTAAAACATCTCTGTGTTGAATCATCCAATCATAAAATGTTACATTCTGTATTTGTGTCTCATCATCTTTAATCATATTTACAGATTTCTTGACTCCACAGCAACAGAACAATTTTTGTTCTGTACTTTGCCAATACTATGGAGGCACTGTAGTTGTATATATATATATATATATATATATATATATATATATATATATATAGTATATATATATATATATATATATATATATATGATGCATTACAAATCTAGAGCATGTTCTCCATTTCTTCAGGATGACATCAGTTGCCATGGAAATGGAAGATGATAAAAGAGATCTGATTTCCGAGAGATCAACAAATTCCGTGATACACACAAGGTAAAATACTTGCTGATTTACTCGTGATCACAGGTAGAGCATATAACAGCCTCTACACCTAGTTTAATTTGACAACACACCAGCATGAGCAGGTAGATTGCTATTTAGCCTGTCAATTCCATTCAGCTCAGCAAAACCTTTATTACATTTAATCTTTAAATTATATGATATAGTGCAGCGCATATATTAGTTTAAGACTAGGCTTCATTTGGGTCCAGAGCGGTTATATCAGGGCTTGTGGCCTTCATGTTAAGGGGTGGGAAATGTAGTAAGACATACAATGCATGGACGTTCTGTGCACTTCCCTAAAAGCTAATCTATTCATTAAACCCCACCATATGATAGAGATTCATATGGTGACTAAACCAAGATGAATCTCTCTCAGCTTTGGAAAAAAGTTGCAAGGATAGGATGTAAGTATGAGCTTTCCATTTATCTCTACTTGTACTGGCGCCCCCTTTCTGGAGAGGGACTCGCACAGGGGGCAACTGCACCGACTCGCTCTGAAAATTCAGTCTGTTCGTGTGATTTTAGTAATATCAGAATAGATTTGGGGGTGTTCTCTTTTTTGTGGTCAACTTCTGGCGGTGTTTTAGAAAAGGGATAAACTGCTCTGAAAGACACATTTTCTGGTTCTCTGAGACCCGGCGGCCAGTGAACCTGTGTGGGTCTGCTAGTAAAAGTGTTGTTGGTGCTATAATAGATAATGCTGACGTGACTAACAGTGCAGGCCGATTGGGTCTTGTGAGATTAGGGGGCGCCCCTCCACAGCACACGGACTTTCTGAAGAGGTCTAAACAGGTATGAATTTGCTCTCATTTCTGCTCTTCATTCCTGCTTGGCTTGCACTATTTTTTATTAATTTTTTTTATTTTTTATTTTAAGTGTTTCTTTGTGTGTGTGTGCTCACTCAATGTCATCTTAAAGTATTTTTTTGTTGTAGAATTACTACAAAACCCAGAAAATAGAGGCTAATATTTCATTATATAAAGTTGCTCTCATAAACACTAAAGTATTAAACTGTGTTGCACCGCCACAGACACAAATGATTTCTCGAGTCATACAGCTTTGAGGAGAGATTACATTGGCAAAAAGTTCCCAATATTTACGTGACTTGTCATCGAGCTCTGTGAGTTGGACCAGTTAGTGTCTACACCCACATCCACCCTAACAACTGCGTATTTTTTTTTTTTTTCTTTCTTTTTTAGCAACATTTAAGAAAGTAAATAAAATAAAAAATTAATTTTACACACAAGTTTAAAGAGATTATATATATCTTTACAAATATTTTTTATAATATATATTTCAATATTTCCGAATTAGTGGGTGAAAACTGTAGTTTCGGGTTTACAACGTGCTACTTGCATTTATATACTATTTATTAATCTTTTGGATTAGATATATTAAATATTGGGATCATCATTTAATTTAAGCTTTAGAAATATTATGTGCTTTTGTAATTTTTATAATTTATTTAGCTTTAAATTTGTTTGTTTTAATGTAGGAATTTTATAACCGAAACTTTAATTTTCAGCATTGACACGGCAAAATTAAAAGCTAAGTTTTTTCAACTTACTTCAAATTATAGCTTATTTTATTTTTTTCGCTATTTTTCAGACAGACGTATTAGTAACCAACAACATCACCCTAGTAAGTGCATATAAATTTATATAAGATTTAAAAATTTAAAAAATATTAAATATAGTACTTAATTATTATTTTTTATTTTTTTAAGCTACAAATATATATAGTTATATATATATATATATATATATATATATATATATATATATATATATATATATATATATATATATATATATACATACCAAAGTATTCAGGTGTAGTGGGTCAAAACAACATAATTTATCAACTATTATAGTGTTATTATTTATTTTTCTTTTTAAATAAGTTGAATTAGATTATGTTTTTATGTATTTTTGAGTTTTTTTTTAATTTTATTATTAGTAGATTTTAAAATATGGTTTTCTCATTTGTAATACTTTATTTTCGCTTTAAGTTTTAGTAATTTTACTTCAGCTTATTTTATTTCAGTAAGTTGCCAAGCAAAATTTTTAATTGTCTAAAGTGGTTTTTTTTTTTTTGTTCTTCTACTATCTATTTTTTTTTCCACATAGCAGTACTTTTAAATGTGCCATAGTTATTCATGTAATATTAGTTATTACTAGAATGAAGACTTCACGTGAAATGTGATTCATTTTGCTGATCTGGAGATTTGTGTAGCTTACTGAACTATCCGTGCCACATATTCACCAGCAGAAATGTTATTTAAAAGCAGCGCCACTTGTAAATGCCTATATCCACAGTTTGTTTTTATGTTTCCTGTCTCGTCTTGACCTCCTGTTGTACATGTTTATTTGCTACTGCTGCACACAGTTGCGTATTAACAGCCACGGTTCAGCACTTATTAAATAGTTTTGTATTAAACTTTTACATTTATAATGAATTCAGCAGACTTTAGTTTTGTGGGAAGGAGAAGCTGTTGATAGATGTCACTGTAGTGCGATACGAGAGCTAAAGCCGTGGGTGTCATGCTGCTCTTCCCGTGCGTTCATAATCGTTTCGTCTGATCCTCTGAAGAGCCCGTGTCGTCTGCTTTAGTGGGGTTGTAGCAGTCTCTACACCTTCATTTGGTGCCTTTTTCTGTCCCAAACCACAAGAAACAGAAGCAAATCTAAACAATACAGTATGCAGTGCTCCTGTCACAGCATTTTCAAACTGGTCTGGAAGTTGTTTGTGAGATGTTTGCTGGCAAAGAGCATTAGTTTGTTTGTTATTTTCCCTTGTGAATCCAGCACGGCCTGCATTTTTCACTCCAGGCCTAAAACAGTAAAGGGCTGTAGGGCCACGGAAGCGCTGTGAGTGGCTAGTCCAACACCTGTAAGTGCACAAACAAACTAGTTTCACAAGAGTTGAAGCCTCTTTCTGTTGTTCATGGTGAGGAGATGGAATTACAGCGCGTATAAAAAATGTTTCTGATGATACATTCGGTTTTGCAATGTCTGATTAATGTCTCGAAAGTGGTTTCCAGAGCTTCCAGCACGTAATTTAACAATTTCTTGAGGTTAACGCGCTGTTCCGTCTGGATACTGTCCTCTAATCATCAATGCCGAGCGATTCAAAGAGTCCACAACTGGAAATCTGATTCGTTTAAATTAAGTTTTTTAGAAACTTTTTAAAATAGTTCTGACATGCATGTATGGAAGCCCATTTCCATTGTGAGGAAATGTAATGAAAGATTGATTTTTATTTTCTTCTGTAATTGAGTTATCTAAATCCAGAATTTTTTTTTTTGTTTTTGCAGTTATAAAAAATCTGAATTAAGGGGAAAAAGTCTGAGATCACAAACCTATGAGCGTATGAGATAGTTCAACATTATGTTTCATATTAAAAATTAGAACTTTTTTTTTTTTTTGTCTCACAGGTCTGAAATTATAATCTCACAATTCTGGCTTATATAATATATATGATTGTGAGAAACTCATTCAAGTGTTTAGCTATTTGTTATTAAAAATCTAGACGATTAACTTTTTATGAAGTCTGAATTATTTTTTCGCAATACACAAAAGTTTCTCACTTATTTTTTTTGCAATTATATAAGATGCAAATAAGATGAAAGTTTGCAAGTTTATGAAATCAAATTGATGAAATAGTTTCGCAGACGTTGACTTGCAATTCCAAATTTATATCTCGCACCTTTTATTTTTTATATATATTTTTTTTTTTTTCAATTGAGTTTAAAATTTCTAAAATTCAGACTTTTTTTCTCACAATTATAAGATATTGCAAGAAATAAACTCTATATTCCACGATTATATTTTGGCAGTAGACTTTTGCTCTGAATCTTTGAATTGACATCCTTGCTATTCAGGTTTTTTTTTTTTTTCACCACAAATTAAAAATAAAAAAAGGTAATTGCGACTTGTTTCAGAAAAAAAAAGTTGCAGAAACCGGAGAACATATGTGAACAAAATGAAGAACATTTTAAAAGTGAAGAGTGTAATTTTGTTTCACTACCAAAAACCAACAGGAATTGCAAACTCAGAATTAAAAATCAAAATTACCAGACTTCACTTTTAAAATTCTGCAATAATCTATGTTTTAATCAAATCGGTATTAATCCTGCGACTCTTTGTAGATGTTTTTGCTTCCATTGAAGCTAAGGTGGTGTTGCTCTCGATTCATGCTGGAGGAAAAATGATCTCTAAGGTTTTGTTCAGTAGTGCTTCTCGGCATTACAAAAATCAAAATACTGAGACGAATGTTCATTTTCTAAGTTCAAAAATTTGACTGCGCGTTATGTGATGAATATAATTGATTATTGGTCTCAGACTGTGTATGAGTGCCATAGTGAATGGACTGTAAACCACTTCAAGTTTAGAGTGAGGGTGTGTATCATGGACTCTTGTATTGTGGATGAGCCGCGCTAATCTGAAAAACTCCTCCGTTTCCCGCGAACAAATTGGAAGAGGAAAAGGGGAAGAGGGAGAAGGAGAGGCAGGAGCTGGAGCGGGAACGCAAGGAGAGAGACAAGGAGCGCGAGAGGGAGCCCGAACAACGACACAGAGAGCGAGAAAAGAAACCGAGAGAAGGAAAAGAGAGAGAGATAGGGGGAGGGGAGAAGCGGAAGAGAGGAGAACAGGGAGGGGAAGGGGGAAGGAGAAGCGAAAAGAAGAGGAGCGAGAGAGGGGAAGAAGGAAAAATGAGGCGAGGGGAAAGGGAGGACCGCAGTCGATCCAGGTACACGAGGACGCCAAGTGCTTGTTGTTTTCCTGAATGTATTCACGGGCTTCCAAATTTCCCACCATTTCACCAGCAGGTCATCACCGACGGATTATACGATTAACACGAGCGGTTGAGAAATCGGGTTCAAACATATGATGTACGATATCAATGGGGTTGAGATGCAAAACAGAATCGGTGGATTCAGTTAGGGGAAGGAAGTTGATATGAGGTAGTGTCCTGAGGGGAACTGTACTGATCCGAGAGAAAGTTAGGGGAGGCGTTTTTTTCGGTTCATCTTGCCTTTGTATAAGGCATATTAAGTTCATAAGTGCAGGGCGCTTCTTGTGTTTTACAGCGGTAACCAAGGGAGGAAAACGCTTTAAAAGCTCCGCCTGCTGGTAGAGAGGTGAAATCTGCGTCCGTTCAGCTCCCAGGAGAAGAAGAGACTGGGAGAAAAAGGGAGGGAAGGAAGGTGGGAGAAGGGGAAGAAGCTGACAGTTCATGCAGAATATTTTTATGTATAGTTTCACAAAACTGAAGTCAAATCATTCTGTTTTGTTTGGGGGGTGTTTTGAAATTAGGTACAAGGAGCTAATTTAGATTAAAAAACAATGTCATGTTGCATGTAGGCAGCATCTTTTTTGGATCATGAAAAAAATGGAGGTCGTAGCCTCTATTATTTTAAATGTAAAGGAAAAAGCACAGACAAAGCTTATTTGTATATTTGTTTTGTAATAAGTGAAGAGATTTCTTTTATTTGTGTTAATTATTTGATTAGGGGTTTGTTTTAAAACGTCAATTTAGTTTTGTTATTTACATTACTATTAAAATTTTGTCATTTAGCAGCTATGCTTTTATTCAAAGTGACAGTGAAATGAGGGGACAATAGAAGCAATCAAAACCACAAAAGAGCAAAATATGCAAGTGCTATATTAGTATATTATTCTAGGAGGTTAGGTATTTCCAGATTTCAACAAAAGAAAGAAGCAGCATTTGTCCAAGCCAATAATATAAACGGACACATTTAATTTCTAAATAGTCTTAAATTAAAAAATGTTAAAATTATGAAAAAAAATCGTGTGCATCACATCGGTGAGTTGAGTGAATCGTGACAAATCCCTAGTCATCACTTGTGATCAATGGGTCTATACATTACCTTTGAATAATTTTGTTTATATTTTTAAATACATTTACATATTTTAACCTTATCTTAACATTTATATTAATCTTTATCTTATTTTATGAACATTGGTATATATTTATACACTTGTTTATAAATATTTATATTTATGACCATTTATAAATACACAAATTGTTGATCTGTATTCGATATCTTTCACCAAGGTATTAATTCAAACATTTATATAGGGCTGGGCGATATGGCCTAAAAAAAAAATCCCTGATTGTTTTTAACAAAAAATCCGATTTACGATTTAAATCGATTTTTTTTTTCCCCCTACTTAAAATCAATATTCAAAGGACAAAGAAATTGTTCAAAAAAAAGTTTAACTTTATTTTGTTTGAATTTTACCTTCTGGGATTTGATCTGGATTCCCCCTTCAGGTTAAATTGCAATCAGAAACAACAAGCCAAAAAAGACAAGATGGCAGGTCCTGCCATTTGTAAACCGTGGAAAAAGAAAACGTTACATAAAATAAAAATGTAACATAACATTCTTATCATACTGGATACAGTCTGGAAGACTGTCAAAGGTCTTACTATTTATTTGAGGTATTTTTTCATGGGAGACTGCACTGATAGGGCAGAGTTCAATCAGAGAGCCACTTTTACCGCCAAAAGTATCAAAAAGCTAAATCTAGTCACAAAAAGCATGTCTTTTTATCAATCTGTCATCCCTGATATGCAATGCAATGCGATACAAAAGGGGCTATCATTCTTTATTCATTTACCAGTCAAATTTGTAACTGAGACAAGAGATGATTTAAAAAAAAAAAAAAAAAAAAAGGCAGTATTACCTTAATGCTGGAAAGATTATACTAGCCCATCATGCATCTAACCATCCATGTGCACACTCGGTGTTAAGAGTGTTAAGATTAAACTGCCCAACTCCGCAGTGAGTCAGTGTCATGGACGTAGGACAGAGCAGAAGTGTAAATATATTTCTAGTCTATATCTCCATCTTGTTGTAAATAGAGCCGACAGTGTCCCTAACTGTGTCTACACCGTTAGATAACAAGAATAAAACCGGCAGCTATTTTCATGAAAATCAAATACACTTCTTCAGTTTTTGCATTTTAGGTAGGCTAGATTTGCTAAGGTTTGATTATTATATATAATACATTTTAATTAGCCAAATAAAATTAATAAAATTAAGAAGAATGTAAGAATTTAATTTTGAAAAATTGCTATTTATCGGAGATGCATAAATTTAGACAATATCCAAGAATTTCGGTTGGGGGGACAAAGAGTAAGGGTTCTGAACTACGGGAGCCCGGCCTGAGGGGGCGCCGGCGGATGGTATAAAAAAAAAAAAAACCATTTTCATTCAAACAAATCGATGTCAACTACACATTCGAGTTAATCGATAAAATCGATTTATCGCCCAGCCCTACATTTATATTTATATCAACATTTTCTCAATTATATTCATGTCAGTTTATCAACATTTTAAATTCTTTTTATTTATACATTTCTATTTACTTATACAAATTGTTGAAATATATTGATACCTTTTTAGCAAGGTATTTATTCATAAATATATATTTATAGTGACATTTTCTAATTTATATTCATCTTGTTTTCTTTATTAGCATTTCTATTTCTATTTATTTATATTTTATCAACTTTTGTGCATCTCATTTGTATAACATTTTATTTATATTTACAAAATAAAAAAAAATTCAAATAAATACAAAAATATAAAAAATTTAAAATCATTTTATTAACAACAATTCTATTATTCCAACACATTCAGTTTTAGAGTCAAAAACTGAAATTCTGTGTCTATTCTGGTCTACAGTAAAATTTTCAAACTTCAGCTATTTTTCAGAGAACAGAGTCGCGATAGAGACCGAGATAAGGAGAAGAAACGTGATCGTGAGGAAGATACGTGGATCGTGAGAGGAAGAGGGGGAGGAAAGAAGGACCTTCTTTAATTACTCCACAGCGTCTGGAAGCTGCGAAACAAAGAGTATCAGTATCAGTATTCATACTCTCAGACCACATTATCAAATTATATAATCTGACCCGATATATTACATAAACTACTTAAATTCACTAACAAATCCCACAAAGAACTGGGAGCTCAGAGAGAGGAAGAAAGCCAGAGACTACAGCAAGGAGATGGAGAGAGAGGAGGAACGTCGGCGGGAGATGGTCAACTACTTCTTTCTCAATCTATTTAAATTTGCATTTCAGCCTGATCTTAAATATATGGATACTATGGAGAATGTTTCCAAAATAAATTGATAACTGTATTCAAATATTGCATTTTTATTAATCTAATTTTATTAATGAATAATAAGTTGATAAATATATTCAGATATAAATTAATATTAAATTTACAATATAATTTAAATAAAAATATAGTATTGAAAATAATTATTTTATTTCATTATTTGTAAACTATTATTTGTATTCAAATAGATAAATATAATCTAATATATGGTATTTAATTTTAAATATATATAATTATATAGTATTTATTTGGGATTATTTCACGGGGGGATAGAAATATATTATAATTTTTAAAAAAATTATTTTTTTGAAAAAAAGGGTAAATATCTTCAAATATAGTAATTAAATGGTATTTAATTTTTTTTTCCCCTTTTTTTATTCATAATTATTTATATAATGAAAAATTGATGAGAAATATATTCAAATATAATATTTTTTTTAAATTATTACATTCATGAAAAATAAATGAAAAAATATTTTCAAATATAGTATTTAAATGAATAAAAAAGTTGGTAAATATATTTTACCACAATTTATTATAATATATTACCAGAATTTGTTTATTAATAATTTATATAATGAAAATATTTTACCACAATTTATTATAATATATTACCAGAATTTGTTTATTAATAATTTATATAATGAAAAATTGGTGAGAAATATATATTCAAATATAGTAATTGAAATGTAATGATTTCCTTAACCAAAAATAAAAGATAAATAAATAAATACAAACAAATATAATTAAATTAAATTAATTTAATTAAATAAATAATTTATTTATTTTAATTTTATTTAACGAAAAATAAGGTGGTAAATATAATAAATAAAAAATAAAATTAATATATTAAATATAATATTGAAATATATTTATAGTATTTATATTATTATAGGGGGTATTTATATTATTTTATATGAGTATATTATGATTATGATTTTTTTTTTTTTTTGTTTTATTAATTTAATCGAGATGGAAAAATAAAGTGTAGGGAATTTGTTTAAAGGGACTGAATGTTTTGTCTAATGGTTTTCTCAGGCGTAAGGAAAGGGACCACGTGACCCAAATAAGGAGTTTCTGGAAGACTACCAAAATTACCAAAACTAACCAAACTACAACACATGATTTCACTACACCACATATCATAATGACAGAAACTAACACAACGTCACAAAAATAGACCACTTCACCCAAATGCCTGCAGGGGCAGCGCTCTTCAGCAGGGGAAAGCGCTCGTTCAGAAGCCGTCTGCGGGGGACAGAGAGGAAGGAGGACGGGGCTGGATGAAATTGACAGGAAGCGGGAGAAGGAAGAGATGGAGGAGATAAGGCAGAGGCTGCTTAGCCACCAATGACTCACGCTCTTACTGCGGATTCAGCGCAGGGTGAGAGTACTGCTCCGTCACCAATGACTCACACACTTACTACTCATCAAAACAGAGGAGATGGGGTACAAAAAAACAAAAAAAACTAGGCCTGTAAACAGAGCATAGCCCCAGAGACACTTCAGATAGTCAGATGCAGTTATGGAAATGCACTTTTAAATGCATATCAATCAGATAAAAAATATACATATGTAGTATTTAAATGAATCACATTATTTCATCTAAATTATTTTAGTAATTTAGTAATCATTTATTAATGAATGAAAAATAAATGTATCGAAGTATAGAGTTGAAATAATTTAATTTCATGTTTCAATTTTATTAATTTAATTATTATATATTAAATTGATACAAATATAAACGAGATGTATTGTTTCATTTAAATTCTTCATTTGTTATTAATGAAAATAAATTAAATCTAATCAATTATTTTATTCAATTGTAATTTTATTGTTTTATTAAGTATTGAAAAATAAATTGATAAATATATCCAAGTATAGTATCGAAATGAAATAATTTTATTATTTTTTAATTAATGAAAAACAGATTGATAAATATTATATTTAAATGTTATTTCATAAATTTTGTTTATAATATTGGTCATAATAACTGAACTAGTAGGTTTAAATCATACTTTTTTTTTTTTTTTATTTTTTTTTTCAGTGTTTCATGGGACTATTTGTCGTCTTCAGCTTTTCAAATACTTGTTTCAAATAATTTTTTTTTTAGTGATTCGTCTCAGTGCTGACTGGTGTTTCGTGGCTTCTCTGTTTTGCTCTTGTGTTGGTCAGATGGAGGAGGAGGCAGAGCGTTTGCGGCAGCCGCCCCTGAAGGCCCGAGCCGAGGAGAGAGAGCCGCACAAGCCCTCTCGGAGAAGAGGTTGACCGAGGCAGGGAGAGAGACCGGCGCAAGGCTCACGCTCACGCTCACGCTCACGCTCAAGCTCACGTTCATGCTTCACGCTCATGTCCCCCAGACGATGATGTAGAGGAAGGGGGAGGAGCTTAGAGGACCCAGAGGAGGTGGAAAAACCCTGCCGACAAAAAACCCACCATGCGGCCCATCAACGGTTTCGCCCCCTCAGTGTCTTCAGCGATGGCGGGGGGAAAACGCCTCGCCCAACACACGCCGAGAGAAGATGTCGCCCTGCGGCATTTCATCATCCCTCATGAGGAACTCGCCGCCGGAGGTCCCGCTCCAAGAGGAGAACCGGCCCAAGATTACGGGCCCTTAGCCTCAAACTAGGTGAGTTTGAGTTCACAGAGGTTTCTGATCCGGATGTGACGGCCAATAACAAATACGAATCGTGCAACTGAGTCAAGTCACTCTATTACTTCTGTTTTATAAATAATACTTCAGATATTCATATTCGTTTATGAATTGCATTTTGTTTAAATACATTTTGATCCAATGAAAAATATACATTAAAAATAAGTATAATCAAAATTTAAATTAAAAAATATATATTTGAGTATAATATTTAAGTTAGTTTATTTTCCTTTTTTAAATCATTTGAATTCATGAAAAATAAATTTACAAATTTTCCAATATACACTGCATTCCAAATTATTATGAAAGTGACATATCAATAGGATTGCGGTACAATAAAAAGTCAGATTTTTGTTTGTGTGGTTTTTTTTTTTCACATCTTTTTAGATAACTGGTATCAATCTCAGACAGGCCTGATCAATAGTTTGAGGTCTTCTGAGGTAAATGGAACCTTACTTAAAGAGGTTGTTCCACATTATTAAGCAAGTCACAGTTCTCATGAAATATGGTGAGGAAGAAAGAGCTTTCTAAAGTTATCTAAAAAGATGTGAAAAAACACACAAACAAAAATCTGACTCTTTATTGTACCGAAATCCTATTGATATGTCACTTGCATAATAATTTGGAATGCAGTGTAGTATTTAAATTAATAATTTTTATTTATTTTTTCTAATGAAATTAAAAAGAAATGTATTTAAATGAATGATTTTATTTTCCTTTTTTAGGTTAATGAAACCTAACTTTATAAATCTAGTCAAATGGTGGCATTTAAATGAAATATATATTTTTTCTAATGAAAATAAATACATTTTAAGTTTAGCATTTGTAAATGAATTTGTCTTTAATAATTTTTAATTAATGAAAAATAATGGATAAATATATTTTAAATATAGTATTTTAATATACATTATATTTTATATAAAAATTTAAAAGAAATGTCCAAGTGTAGTATTAAAATTAATTTTTATTTTCATGATTATTTATTTTTATATTTTTATTTTTTAATTGATAAATGTATGCAAATATATCATCTAAATCAATTAATGATAAATGTATACAAATATATTGTCTAAATGTATATTTCAATTTATATATTAATGAAAAATAAATGGATATGTAAATATTGTATTTAAATGAATTATTTTACATAGTTATTTTTTCATTATGTAACAACAAAACTAGTTGTATAGTGATATTTGGCTGAGTTTGTTTGTATCCCATCATAAGGTCCAACCGGTAGCCCAGGACAGCCCAGTGTAGCCAAGCGGAAGAAGCTGGCGGCGGAGAGCGTCTTCAACCGCTTTGACGACGACGAGGTGGACGAGGCGCCTCGGAAGAGGAAGCTGGTGCCTTTAGACCTACGAGGATGAGGAGAAGGGAGGTAGACATGAGTGTGGCGGCCGCGGAAATAAGGAGTCAATACAGAAGAGAAGCGCAAACACATCAAGAGTCTGATCGAGAAGATTCCCACTGCCAAACCTGAGCTCTTCAACTACCCTCTGGACTGGTCCGTCGTCGACACGGTCAGAGTCATGCTCGATATTCATCAGAAACATGTCTGATTATTAAATCATGAAAATTAAACAATTTATTAGGAATTTAATATTTTATATAATCTGTATATCTATATATATATTATTAAAAGAGTTTTGATAAGGTTTATATTTTCCCAAACAAATTCTTATTTATTTTTTTTTTTAATAGTTAGAATAAATATAACAAATGTAAAACTAAAAATTAAAAATTAAAAACAATTTCATTAAAATTTTTACAATAATGGGATATGAAAATTATACAATTTAACAAAATTTTTAAGTGTAAAAAAAAAATATAATATAAAATTATTTTTCCCAATTTTTTTTTTTGATTTTTCAATATTCTATTTTAATGGTTTAATTATTTTTTTAATAATCAAAAAGGCATTTCTAATCAAAACATTAACAGCTTAATAATTTACTTGTTTATTTATATAAAAGGGCTCTATGAAAAGAAAAGAAAAAAAAAAAAAAAAAAAAAATATATATATACTGTATATATATATATGCACAATATATAATATTTATTAATAATAATATATATTATTTTAATTTTTATTATTATTTTTTTTTACTAAATATGTATTGTCTTTTTTTTTTTCAGGATTTAATTTCAGAATAATTTATCAAAAACTGTGTTAAGTGATTTTATTATTATTGCATAATTATTATTTTTTTTCATATGACTGAGTTCCAGGATTCAGTCTGTTTTCTCCACATCGTTGAAATCATATGTTTAATGTATAACTTCTGTTTCTGACTATTTCCACCGTTCACAGACACTTATGGAGAAGCGAATTCGACCGTGGATCAATAAGAAGATCGTAGAGTACATTGGTGAAGAAGAAGCCACATTAGTTGACTTTGTTTGCTCCAAGGTAAGATGTTTTGTTCGGTTTCTGAGCGCTGAATTGGAATAATTGCTACATCTTTCAGAATGATGCCCTGTCATACGTCCAAATCGTTTTTTGAAACTTTTATCATGTTTAGCATGAGAACCCAACTATTTCTTTACCGGTGTGAATGACTCAGACTGCAAGAAATAGCTTTAGACCTCCCCCTTAAATGCTGTACTTGATTTATAAAACAGTAAAATAATTAAAGATTTAAATGTATACAAATAGTATTTAAATGAATTATTTCATTTAAAAAATATTTACTATTTAATGAAAAATAAAATATAGTATTTAAATGAATTATTTTTTTTCAAAAAATTTAACATAAATAAGTGTTTAAATGTATTTTTAAACATTTTTAATGAAAAATAAATTGACTTTTCACAGTATTTAATTGAATAGTTTTATTTTATTAAATAAATTATATTAATTAAAAAAAAAAAAATATAACATAAAAACACATTAAAAAAAAATTTATTATTAATGACAAATATAAAAATTTAAATGTATTTTTAAACATTTTTGTTAATGAAAAATAAATTGAGTCTGTTTTCACAGTATTTAATTGAATCGTTTTATTTTATTATTTAAATGATTTTTATTAATGAAAAATAAAAATATTTAAATGAATTTTTATTAATAAAAAATTAACTGAAAAATATGTTCAAATATAATATAAAAAAAAAACACATTCAAAATATATTTCACAAAAAAAAAAAAAAAAAAAAAAAACAAAAAAATAAATAAAAAAAATACTCTCATTATCATTATTAAAGTAATAGAATTATTAAAAATCCATATTTTAAATGCAATATATTTGAATATATTAATCAGTTTCTTTTAATAGAATACAATTAAAATATATATAATTCATAAATTTAAATACGATATTTGAATAGTCGATCAGTTTGTTTTATTCATAACAATTTTTTAATGCAATGAAATTTTAATGTAGAAATACTGAAATTGTTTAATTCATCCAGTATTAAATGCAGTATCTGTTTGAAATGTCAGTAGCAGATGATGTTTGATGTTTGTCCTCAGGTTATGGCCCACGGCACGCCTCAAGGCATCTTGGACGACGTTGCGATGGTAAGTTTGCTCTTTCAGACAGTTTTTAAGTTGTATTTCCAACGACTTCACACTCGAACTCGTTACCCTCGTCTCCTCAGGGTGCTGGATGAAGAGGCCGAGGTCTTCATCGTTAAAATGTGGAGGTTATTGATTTACGAAAATCTGAAGGCCAAGAAGATCGGCCTCGGGAAATGAACAGCCCATGACTTTGCTTTTTACTTCCCGCTTGGGCCGGACAGGCTCATCTAGGTTTCAAAAACTTGGGGAAAACTCGACCTTTGGAGTTTAATTCGTATTGAGCCCCTTGATTTCTCACGTCCCAGACGCCTCCGTACAGAGCAGCAGCGACGAGCGCCGAGAGAGGAAGAGGCAGTTTGGTTTCTCAGGGTGCCTTCTGTTGAATCCGTCTTCAGCGTAGCTTACGTCTCGGCCGCTTAGCGCTCGTTTCTGTGAGGAAGCCATTTGTAAATTGTTACTGTAATGATTGCCAATCTGGTTTGGGTTGTGATTTTAAAGTTTCTCTTCTTTTGGTCGCTCTCACCAACCGAACCAAAGCGTTTTCCCAGTTGTTTCACTAAAACTAAAGCAGTTGTGATTGGACCCCGACACTGTTCAGAAGCTCTCGAAAAACATATACACATAAAAAACACATATTCTTTGTTTTTGTACTTATCAGTGGATGTGTTTTGAATAAAAGTGATTCCAATTTTTTTTTTTTTTTTTTTTTTTTTTGTAAAATCTTTGTGTGCATTTTAATGTGTCCTGGTCTCAGCTTTGAAGCTGCACCTCACTCCATGCATGTTTACTTGTAACAGGCCAAATGCAACAGTAAAATTATTGAATATTAACTTTGGTATAAAAATGGACTTTGCATGGTTTATTTTCAGGGTATAAAGTGATTCATTAGTATACTTATTTAGGGAAGATTTTAGGGATGTAACGATTAACCACGAGCTGGTTGAAAATCGAATCAAATATGTGACGATTCAAATCGGTTGAGATGCAAAACAAATCGCGATTCATTTAGGTGTGGGAGTTTATATGAATGCATGTCTGACGGGAAGTTACAGTCTTTAGAAGAGTTTAAATTGTAATTTTTCTTTTGTATAATGCATATTAAAGTTCAAAAAGTGCAGCACTGCTTTGTTTACAGCAGTAACCACGGGAAAGCTTTAAGCGCCAATGCTGCTGCAGTGTTCATAAGTGGCTGTTTTACAGCGGTAACCCAAGAAACGCTTTAAGAGCGCCACCTGCTGCAGTGTTCATAAGTGCTTTGTTTACAGCGGTAACCAAGGAAACGCTTTAAAGCGCCACCTGCTGCGTGGTTTCCGTAAGTGCTTGTTTACAGCGCGTAACCAGGAAAACGCTTTAAGCGGCCCACTGCTGCAGTGTTCCTAAGTGCTTTCGTGTTACAGCAGAACCAAGGAAAAATTCTGTTTAAGCGCCACCTGATGGCAGAGAGTGAATCTGTGTCTCATTCAGCTCGTCTGGCTCTTTATGTTTCAGTCGTATTTTTTATGTTATAGTTTTTTTCACAAAACTGGCTCAAAATTCATATTTTTTTGCTTTCAAATTTTCCAAACAATTATTACATTTAAATAATTTAAATGAAAAAAACTGCGTCATGGTTGCAGGTATGCAGCATCTAACGTTTTTTTTGGATCGTGAATTAAAATGCAGTGGTTGCCCCTAATTTGTAAATGTAAAGAGCACCAAGACCAATGGGTCCTTTATTTTTAATTTTTTTTATGAAGAGATTTGTATTTGTATTTTTTATTAATTTTTTGATTTGGGGCTTGTTTGTTTAAAATTATCAATGGTTTTTTTCTTTACATTGTTTTACATTATATTTAATTTTTATTTAACAGCAGTGCTTTATATCCAAGAGACTTAACAAAATGAGGACAACAGAAGCAATCAAAACCAACAAAAGAGCAATAATATTGCAAGTTGTGCCTATATTAGTAATAATTACTTCTAGGTTTTTACTATTTTTCAATTTCACAAAGAAAACCATGCAGCATTTTGGGTCCAAGCAATACTAAAGGGACAATCAATTTAATTTATAAATTTATCTTAAAATATAATTTTATCTCATTTTGTTTCAAAAAATAAAACCGTGTGAATTGAATCAGGGAATCAAATTCTTGAGTTTGAGTGAATCGTACATCCCTAGAAGATTTTGCATTTTACACAAGTGATTTCTTCATTTATATCGGTGTTTTTTTTTGCATTTTACATTTTCATAGAAAAAAACAACCAATTACGTTGTTTTTTTCGACTAAGAACGCTCATTACTTTTTTTTTAGGTTTTAAGTTCAAGTTAAAATGAAAATTAAAAAAGTTGCCTGTGCAACTAGCTTAAATTGTAAGTTTTATATATAAATATATATAAATATTTGATTTTATTTTTCAGTATTTATTCCAAGTAAAAAAAAAAAAAAGTTTTGGTCTTAGTAAATTATAATAAACATAAGCACAGGAAAATCAGTAAAATGAGTGTTAAAGTGAACATTATTAAATATGATGAATTATTGAAATTTAAAACTTTTTTTTATAATGTTTTTGTTTTTTTGCCTGTGAATGAATTATAATTACAGTAAAATGCTACTGAGTAACAGTTAGGGCCCCCCCAGTCAAGCAATTAAATAATGAATCTAAAATATTAACTTTTTAGATGCTGATTAACAGTGAAATGAATCACAATATTTGTGGGAATTTTTTTCCCCTCCTCAACAAAACTTGATTTTGTCTAAAAAACATTTTAAGTAATTTTTTGCATGCTTACAAATCAAAAGTATTTTTTTTTTTTTTTTTTTTTTTTGTTTTTGTTAGGTTCTGTTTGTTAGTTTTAAAAAAATGCTGAAATGTCACTTAGATACTTGGTATTTGAAAAATCACTTTTAAATCTATAACTATAATTCTATATATTTTTTTTGGTTTAAATTATTGGAAATTTTTTTTTGTTTTTGTACACTTCACCTCTATGTTTTTGGGACTACGAGAGAGATTTTTTGAATAAAATGTTCACCCAGTTGTCCCCCATACCGTTTTTTGTTTTAAGTACTATGGACAAACAGTCGCTCGTGCAGAATGTTTCCCCAGTAGGTTAAAAAAATACAGAATGGGCCAAGAATACAAAAAACTTCCCCAAACAACAACTTTTCCAGACAATTTTTTTTTACCCTGAGATCCCGAAGCAGAGCGAGAAACACGGGGGGTTTTTTTTTTTCACCTTCCCAGAGAAACACCAGTTCACCACCTGTCCCTCCCTGCATTGTGGTGGAATCAAGCTTAACATGTTTTATTTTTTCCCCCCTCATAGCTTGTGAAGGGGTTTTGAAAAAAGGCCACCGGTTCGAAAAATCAGCTTTCAAATGATGTTTGTGGTAAAATGTGAACTTTGCAGCAGCAATCAGTTCCCATCTGAACCGGTGTTGTTCTGTGCTGGGAAGCAATCTTGTTGGGGTCTATTCCCCGGTCTGTTTTTTGTGGCCCTCCCATCTCCTCCCCCCCGCCCCGTCGTTCATCGCCGTTTCCAACCTCCTGCGTTTTTCCCCTCGCTCCGTTAGACCCGCCTCCCAGCCGTGCCGCTGCAGTTTTCTGTCCCCCTCCAATTCTGTGGTCCCCACCCCCCACACACCCGTGGGCACCACCTTGGGCCTTTGGCAAAAGGAAACAAACATCCAGCATGAGAATGCCCAAATCCAGAGCAAAATTACCTTTTTTTATAAAAATATGGGGGGGCCCATTGGGTATTTTTTTTTTTGTGTGCCTATTTTTTACTTTCCTATTCCGCTATTAGTACACTGGGCAATTTGTAAAAAAAAAAAAGAAGGAAAAAGGTTATATAGTTTTTTTAAAGAAAGCCAAATTTGACCCTTTTTCATAGGGTGTTTTCAAATGTGGATCTGAAAAAAAAAAAAAAAAAAAATAAATATATATAATATATATATAATATATAATTATAGTTTTTTGTCTTTTTCCCCTCCTACTCGCTAAATAGTATTGTACTAAATTGTATTAGTTTGTGTTTTTCTTTTTTTATTTGTTTTTAATCCCATTTTTTTTAAATCGTTTTTTAATTTTTTAATAAAATCATATTACATTTAAAATCCCAATTAATTGTTCGATTGCAGATGACAGATATTTTTGTGGGCAATTGTATTTTTTAATTAAATTTTTTTTTTCTCTACTCACCTTATAGAACTGTAAACTCATGTGTACTTTTGACTTAATTTTAAAAGCCATTTTGTGTTTTTTTATAAAATTATTTGTTAAATGCCCTTTATTTATTTTAATAATTATTTGTTTAAAAACCACTTTTTTTTATTTTTAATAGTCAATCTTAATTTCATATAGTAATTCTTAATTATTTTGTAGGGTTTAATTTATTGGTTAAACTTTTTATTTAGTTTTAATATCAAATATGCATAATCATATTTTCTGGTTTCATTGTATTCCCATATTCATTGTCTTTTAACACTATTTTTCTATTCGTTGTATTGGTCCCCTTCCCAGATGGGTTTTTTTTTGGAAAAAAGGTACACCCTCAAACCTAAACTGTTAATTCTGTAAATATTTGTTAAATATGAATCAAAAGTAATAAGCCAAAATACTTTTTTAGACACTGGGTGCCAAATATATATTTGCCATTATATTTTTGGTTTCCTTTTTTAAAAAGTTTTTTAAAGAGAGGGTCTAAAAAACTCAAAAAATGTTAGTGCATTTTTCTGAAAGCTTCCTCAGGTGGCCCCCGACCCCTCCCATTCTGGACATTGAAATGAACCCTTCCCTTCGTTTTTTCTCACCTCGATGGCCGCCTCCCTTGGACATGGCGGGGTACCATGGTCCCTGGTGGAGCAACCTTGACAAGACCCCCTCGGTGCGCCTTTCCAGTGTTTGGTTTTTGTTGGTGCATGAACGTATCCGTGGCGGTGCTATCAGGTTTCTTTGTTCTTGAAAGGAAAAGGACACACGTTTTAAACACCAGAATCTGCCCAAAGCACCTGTGGAACCCTGGCAGAGCAGACAGGAATAATACAGGAAGCTTGAAAAACGCACGCTTGGAAATTGGCAAATTTGCCACCGTCCCCCCGGGTGTTGGAGGGCAGTTAAGCCCCGCCCTTCAGAGCCGTCCCCGCGGTTTTTGACAAGCATCCCAATGCCTTCATATCCATAACACGCCAACTGTCACATGTCCACCCCCCGCGTCCCTTTCTCGACGCGAATAACAATCCCCAAACCATCAGTGGCTAAACATACTATGGAACCGCCCATTATAATGTGCACTTGAATAAAAGGGAGAACAAAAATTATATATTATTTTTTTACTCTTTTTTACTATAATGTTTAATTTTTTTAATCAAATGTTTTGTATTGTTTATTTGTTAATCTTTTTATTTTTAATATTTTTTTAAGAAACTTTTATTATGGACCCCTTTAATATTTCAATTGATTTACTTTAAAGTTTGAATCCCCTGCTTTTTTTATGTATGTTTAATTAAATTGATTTTTTTTCCTTTTGAAACTTCAAAAATAGCATTAAAAAAGGAAAGAAGCAATTGATAAAAATGCTCATTTTGTTTTTGCCGTTCACACTGCAAGTATTCCAAACGGATCTGAGAAGTACTGATTGTAGTTAAAGATTTTTTTTATTTATTTTTGCTGTTTTTTTAATATATAAAAGGACTTCCTGTT
This sequence comes from Cyprinus carpio, assembly GCF_018340385.1. Classification (NCBI taxonomy): domain Eukaryota; kingdom Metazoa; phylum Chordata; class Actinopteri; order Cypriniformes; family Cyprinidae; genus Cyprinus; species Cyprinus carpio. The sequence goes on along the minus strand of NW_024873626.1, from coordinate 6,671 downwards.
CGAAAAGTTTGGGGTTTTTCAAAAAAAAATATTTTTAAAATGTGAAAATAACTCTGTAAACATTTAAAAAATAACGTGGTTTTTTTCTATTATTATTATCCAGTTGAATGAAAACAGATATTTTTTGGTTGGGATTACTTGTTTTTCTTTCCCAGGATGGGATTTCCCTTGATGAAAAGGAAAAAGTTCAAAAGAAACCAGCCCAGTTTATTTGAAAAATTTAATTTGAAATAGAGAACGCTTTTTTGTAAACATATGTGCCTTATGAAATAGTCCACCACCCAGTTTTTTGGTGAATAAAAAGTAATTGATTTCTCTCTTTGGGTGCAAAAGAAAAAACTTCCTAATGAACCCTTTTTGAACCCCAGGTAAGTATATAATATGGGAAAAATTTTTTTTTTTTTTTTTTTTCAAAATTACTGAAGCCTCAGACTTTTTGCATTTGAAAAATGCAATAAAATGCAGGGAATATTTGAAAAGAGAAGTAAAAAAAATCAATAAATATATGGAAGTAACAGTGTTTAACAGTAACTAATTAATTTAATTTAATTAAAAATTTATGAATTAAAAAACAAAAATAATAAATAATAATTGTATAACTAATTAACTAGTGCTGTCAAACGATTAAATGGATGACTGACGAAACAAAAATAATAAATAATAATAGTATAACTAATTAACTAGTGCTGTCAAACGTTTAATTGCGATTAATCACATCAATTTATATTCAAATATAAATTATATATAAATATTAATATTTTATATATAAACAAAAACATATTATCCCTTAAACTTTACACAATGCATGTGTGCGTATATAGTATATATATAATATATAATATATATATATATAATATATATATATATAGTATATATATTATATATATATATACATAATAAATATACAAAGTACACACATAATATTTATGTAAACAAAAACTTTTATTTTGGATGTGATTATTGTTTGACATCACAAATAAAAAAATAAAACTAACAAAAAAATAATAATAAATAATTATATATATGATAGCAAAGATAATTTAATAAAACATTTAAATTAACAAAAAAACATGTAAAAAAAAAAAAAAAAAAGTTCAAATACTTTGAATGATCTCAACACGTTTCTATGATGAATACCTGCTCTGATTTTGACCGCCTGTGGAGTGAGGCGTCTGTTGATGTTGTCGATGAGCACGTTCCTCTCCTCCTCTGTCAGATCCAAACCGTCCAGGATGGCGGGATCGCTGGAAATAAAACAAGACAGAAAATCAGCAAAACATTTTCATGTTCAGTTGAAAGTCTTCCTCCGTGAACACTCACGACACGGCCTGCTTGAAGACGTCGTAGGCCCCGTATCCGGGTTTCTTGTATTTCTCGTCAAACACCCAAGCGGTTCGCTGGAACAGACTCTCCAGCTGCTCGTCCTTAGTGTACTCCAACACTTCAGCCACATGCCGTAAAATACTGTACACCTGCAGCATAGCGACCACAACATCTTCAAAACACACACACACAAAACAACAACAGAATTTTACTTCCATTTTCTAAACTAAATGCATACTCACGGTTTTAGATTTGGTGAATTTATCCTCACACTTGATGGCTTCTTCAGGAGACACTCTTCTCTTGGACAAATCAATGTATCCTACAGAAGAAAAACACCTCGAAATGGTCAAATGTAAAAACTGGGGTTGGAAATTAATGGGAGCTTGGGACAAAAATGCCACACAAATACAAGAGAAAGCGGCAAAAAACTGACCCTGCACAATTATGGCTGTCACGATTAAAATGAAATATGAAAATGAATGAAAACTGTCAATTTGCTGAATTACATTTAGAAATGCGCATGTTGCATTAGACTAGAGTAACAACCAATCACACGTGTTTCTGTTGAGCTTATGGATGCAAACGGCCAATCAGAGGCGTTCGGTTAGTCAGCGATGACAAGAGTTTAGTAGCGCTGTTTAGTTTAGTCAAAGAACCATCTGTGAAACAAGAACATGTCGATCATTATTACACTATCAAGAGCAATAAGTGAAAGTAATGATTTTTATCATAATACTGCAGCCCTGTGAGTTCCTGCTTTTTAAAAGCACGATTCATGTATTTTTAAATTGTTTTTTATTCTGATGGACTGAAGGAAGACCATAATATTGTAGCGCCCTGTGAGTTCCTGCTTTTTAAAAGCACGATTCATGTACAGTTTTAAACAGTGATTTGTTGTTATCGAGGTATTCTGATGGACTGAAGGAAGACCGCACACACTCACCCTTCTCTTTGTCCACTCTGATGACCACCACGCACTCGTTGCGTCCGATGCGGATGAGTTTGTTGGTGGATGAGCGGATGCGTTCTGCGGGACAGTTGTGGTTCCGCTCAGCAGGATCAATGCCCTCGATGTTGTTGTACTCCAGCAGAACTGGACTAACGCACCCATCTCAGGATGGAGCGCACCGTTCACCATCACCACGTCCTCCACCTCGGGGAAGCGGTGCTGATAAAACCTACAGCTGAGGCCCGGCATCACTGCACAACACAAGAAATGTATGTTCATTTATTTTATGTGTTGACTTTTGTTGATTTTTATTCATTTAATTTAAAATTATTTTCAAAATAATATTTTTTTTGAGGTTTTTGAAATGTGTATTTTTGTAAACGAATTGCAAATATTTTTTGAGGTTTTTTTATGTGACTTTGATGAGCTAGTTAAAAATATACAATGAGAGCATATCAAAACAATGCAGGCACGAGACTAACTGCATTCATTTTGATCAGATCTGACGTCTGATTTATTTCCATTAGTCCAATTAAATATACAGTCAATTTGTTTTTAGATGGCACAGAAATCCAAATATAATCATTCTGAAGTGAGGGACCCCCATTCTTAAATTAAAAGCCAGCTGTATATCTGCATCTATAAAAAAAAACAATTTATACTGTAAAAAAAAATACATTTATATTATAAATATGATTTGGAAAATATTTAGTTTGTATTAAGTTATTAAGTTTGTTCCAATCCTAATTACTATCAGAGATGTTATAACTAACAACAAATGTTTTATAGTATACTTAACTAAAAATTTAAATTAAAACCATTTAAAAAAAAAAAAAAAAAAAAACATTTTCATTGAAGGCAACATTACTCATTTTAATTTAGTTAATCTAGATATATAAATTACTAAACATTTAACTAAATGAAAAAATAAAAACTGATTCAAAATATTAATAAAAACTATAATAGCATCTCAATTAATCTGAAATAACACTGCTCACTATAGTACAGTACTGTGCATTATTTTATTTCAATTTATTTTTTTATTTATCCATATTCATTTTTATTTGTTTATTTTAATCAGTTGTATTATTTATTTTTGTTTTTATTTTTTTAATATCATTATTATTTTAATCTCAATTTTATTTGTCAATATACTCTATTATTTATTACTTACTATATATTTATTACTTACTATATATTATTACTTACTATTTATTTTTATCTTATGTCTATTATTATTTTTATATTATTATGTTTTTCTCTAAACTTGAAAACCCCTGGTGTACAGTATTCTGTGTATCCTCCTGAGAACCATAAAAAAAGTTGTATTTATTTATTTTTAATGTCATTACATTGGTTGCAGCATAAAATAAAAAATGTAGGGGAAATGATTTTTTATTTTTTTGAAAAAACATTTTAGTTATTTTATTCATATAAGTTATTCAAAAAATTTTTTTTTTTTTTTTGAAAATGCATGTATATGCAAAAACGATGACTTATTTTTTCCATCCACCAATCAGTTGTTAGCCTATTTTTATCCAAACTTTGCACAAAGATGATTCTCAACTATGTTATAAAAGATAGAATGATTTGATAGACTACTGTACTTTATGGAATATGTGCATCTATACATTGCATCTAATTTGCATATTAATGTGTTCTTGGGGCAAATCATAATGAAATAAGAAGTGTAACAATGGGAGTAATAATAACTTATCAACATTTTCTAAGAATATCTCATTTCATAGGAGTATTGAGCTATAATTTCTTCTTGTGTTTCCCCAAAATGCCTGATTAACATGATGTGTGTTCTGGTGTCCTCTACAGAACACATGTGTGAAAATTACACCCTGTTTCATAACAAAACGTCATTCTGTCAATATCAGTCATATTTAAAGACCAAGGAGAGAGAGAGTGTTTATGATCAAACATTTGAGATTTCTCAAAAGCCCTGAGTGTGCTCTGAACTATCTCTCTCTCTCTCTCTCTCTCTCTCTCTCTCTATCTATCAGTTAAGGCATCTAATAAGCTGTTTATTGATCAGTGTGTCTGATCTGATCATCAGTGAAGAGCGCACGCGGCACATGCTGTTCATTCAAACCCTCATTTCATCTCAAACACGAGCTCCACATGAGCCCAAAGAGCACAGAAGAGCAGGTAACTCATTCCCACCTGACGCACCTTAACATTCTCACAACCTTATAACCTTAAAACCTCAAAAAACCCAAAAACTCTAATATTCTTAGACCCCCATTAACCCATAGAACCGCCGATGAACGATCACCACAACCAAAGCAAACCACACCTCTGCGAATAAAAGTCACGTATGCATGTTTTCAGAAGGAGATTTCACAAAGTTTAATCACGCGATTAATCACATCAAAAATTTTTTTTCAAGGGGAGATTTTTCACAAAGTTTTAATCACGCGAGATAAATCACATCAAAAAATAGAAGTTTTTTGTTTACATAACTATATATGTGGGTGTACTGTGTTTTATTTATTTATGTTGTATTATAAATACAAACACCCATACAGTATATACTTTGTAAATATTTACATGCATATACATATATATTATTATATTTAATATTATATACACAAAAAAATATAAAAAAAAAACATTTACCATTAATATAAAAAAAAAAAAAAAAAAAAAAATATGCATGTGTGTGTATTTATATATACATAATAAATATACACAGTACACACACATATATTATCTACACAGAAACAGAAAACGTTTATTTTTGGATGTGATTAATCTCCGAATAATCATTTGACAGCGCTAATATAAAAATATTCTCTCCAAACTTACCTTATTTTTTTTCTACATACATTCACAGTGTTTGTTACAAATGTACCTTTTATAACATATCAGTTGAAGATACTGAATATTTCTATTTCTATAGCCAAATCCTTTTTAAATATACATAACAAAAAAAAATAAAAAAATGAAAAAAAACAAAAAAAAAAAAAAAAACAAAACAAAAAAAAATTCAAAAAAATTAAACAAAAAAACCCATATTTTTCTGAAAAGCAAAAACCCATAATTATTTTCCTGAAAAAGCAAAAATGGCCATTTTATTATCCTGTACTTTCATTTTTTTTAAGCAAATTTTTTTAAATTTTCACAGTAAAAAATTTTTTTGTTAAGAAAACCCATCCCATATATGACGCTTTTGTAACACTGAATAAAATTTTAAATAGATTTTTTGAAACCCTTCTAATATGAAGTTTCACAAAATATACAAAAGGCTTAATAAACATTAAATTTCCTAAGCTGTCACCAATGTAATATTTTTAAAGTTTACTATATAAATATACATCTATAATTATATATAATATATCTATTATATATAATAAATAAATTTATATTATATAATCAATTCTATAATATATAATATATATAATAGTATATGTTTATTTTCCTTCGTGTTTATTTTTTTTTTGGTGTGGTTTTTTTTTAATTCTTTTTACATGTTCTTTTCTAATTCGGTACAAACCAATTTCTTTAATATTTGCCTTTGTACTTTTTTTTACCCTCTTGTTATCTGAATGTGCATTGGAACTTAAAAGTAATAATAATAAATAATTAAAATTCAATTCAATTCAATTCAATTCAATTCAATTGCCATTTATTTTGAAAACGTGAAAATCCCCCCGCCCCTACATCCCCGAATATACACACATCACGGAAGGTGACGCGTTTCGGGGAGGAATCACATTGACCTCCACGTCAGCTTGAATCAAATCTTAACGTCCCCCCCTCCGTATTCCAGGGGTCCATGGGACGAAATGGTAATTATAATCAATTTTATTATTGCGTGGATATTTAAACAAACCGGTGGTGCTACTATTTTAAAACTATCCTATTTGACCCGACGGTTCCCAACAGCCAAAGCGTCCTTTCAGTAAGTTTTTGACAACCAAGTGGGTTTTTTACATAATAGAAGAAAGTATGGTCCGGAAAAGGATCCCCGGAAATTCGACCGTTGTTTTTTTCCTGGTCAAGAATGTGAAATGGTGAGTATTTAACTCACCTCAAAAAAGACCCAAATCAAATGCAGTTGTGGGTTAATCAATTCACGAAAAAACCAACCAGAGTGGGAACGCCAAATCTGAATACAATGCCATATTTGGAATTCCAGTTGTTTAAATGGTTTGTTCAAAGCAAAGATTACACGAAACCTAAGATCATATTTACAAACGCGTGGCATCCTTTTAAATTTTTTGGTAACATAGAATGTTTTTGTGCTTTTTTTGGGGTTTGCGATGGTCAGTTTTACAACTTTTTAAAATAAGAATTACGAATGTTATTTTGTTTTGTGAATCAATTTGCCGTACATATTTCATATCATATTTTTTTTCGATATATTTATAATTGCAGATTGCCT
>NW_024873625.1:0-2480 GCF_018340385.1 Cyprinus carpio | reverse complement strand
CTCTGCCCTCTGAATAGCGGCAAGCTCTTCCGGCTCTTCAGATGGGGTTCCCTGTTTCATACACAGAGGGGGCGATTGGCAGGACTAGATTCATGTGTAGATGTTAAAATAATTAGTCCACCGTTTTGGCAAGCAATTACTTTCACATGAATGGCGTATCTAGATTAAACTCGATTAGGTTGGGTCGATTACAATTATGTTGAACTTTATAAAAGCCGTTTTGATTATCTTTGTAAACGTACCAGTGACTTGTGAAAATGTACCAAGTTTGAAAACTCAATTTCTGCTTTGCTGCACTAGAGGGCGCAGTAGGCACGTAGATTGAGTAACTGGCGCTGATGCTCGCAGCTCTCACCCGGTGCAGTGGCTGGCGTGCTGGTAATCAAGCTGCTGGGAGGCTGAGGCTGGCGGATCAAGCAGAGTTCAGGGGTTCTGGAGAAACGCAGTGGACTATGTCGATCAGGTGTCCGCTAAGTTCGGTTATCGATATGGTGCTCCTGGGGGAGCTCGGGACCACCAGGTGTGAGTCTAAGGAGGGTGAACGCCGATCAGTAGTGGGGGTCGCACCTGTGAATAGACACTGCAGTGCAGCCTGATGCGATACAGCGAGACTCAGACTTTGCGTTTCATTTTAAGGCCAGACACTACAGGCAAAATCATGGTTTTTCATGCATTGATCAGTTTTGATTTTATTTTTTATTTATTTATTTATTGTAGATAAAGTAGTTTTTTTTTTTTTCAGACTAGACGATTCCAGAAAGAAAACATTCAAAATTCACTGTTAGGTGTTACTTTGCACTTCATCTCTTTGCATCTGTAGATTTCAATTGCAGTGCATATTGTTTTCACAGAATGATTATATTTTCTCCCGAGTCAGAAATCTTCACTTCACCAAACTTTACAGTTTTATTCTACTCTGAAGGATTTACAGAGGGGTTTGTTCATATATAATTTGCCTGACTGATTTTACACAACAGTTTTAAAAACCCTAATAGATGGTGAAAATGTATTTAGTTTTATATTCTGGATTTCCCTGGTTGTTTATTCTCCATCCGCAGTGTCATAATCATGCTGAATCATATTGTTATATTCCTTAATTTGTTGTCTGTATTTATTCTGTTATTTTTCTAAACATCATCGTAAATTTGTTTGAGTATGACGTGCTTTAAACGTAGCTATACATTCGGGGCCTTGTCATTTTTCCTCTACTTTAGTGAGTGATGAACAGGTAAGTGCGATGATGGACGGGCTAAAAACTAGCTGACCCTATGGTAACTTGCCACATTCTCCAAAACGGTGTTTTTTTTGTAATTATTAAAGGGATAAGGTTTCACTATCAAAGATTGAAAGATCTTGGTCATCTAGCTCATCCCTCAAAAAGTAATTTGCCAACGCTGTCTCTGCCTCTGAATAGCGGCAAGCTCTCTGCTGGTCAAATGGTGTTACATGATTCCATACACTAGAGGCCATGTGAGCAAACTAGATTCAATGTTAAATGTTAAAATAAATCAACGGTTTTATGCAAGGCAGTTAATTTCAGCAATTAAGTTTAACAATCATAAATGTATAATAAGCTATTCATCGCGGAAGGGAGGTGGTGAAATGAAAATCTTACCTTGCAACAAAAAAAACTTTTACAATATCTTTGGATTGGAAAGATGCACAACATTCAAATTTCCGCAGCAATCAAAGAGAACGCTAACACTCATGTGTGGAGCAAAAAACACTGCTCGGATTGCCGTTTCTGTCCACGCAGTTAAGGTGTTTCAGAACTGCACATGTCCCAAAATGTACTCAGTCTATCTAATTTGTGGTGAAAAGGGTACTGCGTGAGTCAATTAAAATTATTTGTGGTGAAAAAGTACTTTGTGAGTCGATTAAAATTATGTTCAAACATTTATAAAAGTGCAGTTTTGATGATCTGTTTGGAGAGTAAAGCATTGTAAACGTTCCAGTGACTTGTGAAAATGTAACAAGTTTACAAAACGAATTTCTGTTGTGCTGCACTAGAGGACGCAGTGAGCAACTAGATTGAGTAGCAGCGCTGATGCTCGCAGCTCTCGCCGGGTGCAGTGGCGCGCGCCTGTAATCCAAGCTGCTGGGAGGCTGAGGCTGGCCGGATCGCTTGAGTTCAGGGGTTTCTGGGCTTGCAGGTGGACTGGGCGTCGATCGCGGTGTCCGTGCTAAGTTCGGTATTCGATATGGTGCTACCTGGGGGAGCTCGGGACCACCAGGGTTCGTCCAAGGAGGGGGTGCAAAACCGTCCCAGTCCGGAGACTGAGCAGGTCAAAGCCCCCGTTGCTGATCAGTAGTGGGGTCGCACCTGTGATATAGACACTGCAGTGCAGCCTGAGCGATTACAGCGAGACTCAGACTTTTTTGCGTTTCATTTTAGGCCAGACACATACAGGTAAACCAACATGGTATTTCATGCATTGATATTTTTTTTTTTTTTTTGGAGTTAAAAGTGTGTTGTTTTT
>NW_024873624.1:0-26655 GCF_018340385.1 Cyprinus carpio | reverse complement strand
GACAACAGATTTAAATTTTGTAATTCCAAAAGGCCAAAAGTTTTCTCGTGAAATTCTTCTAATATATTAAAATTCAAATCCCAATGACACCTTACACAATAGCCCCCTGTTTTTACTAGCAAGTCATCTTCAATGTAAACAGTGTGAACATCCACCAATTAGGGCTGGTGCTTAAAACGTGACATGTACATCTTCTTATAAGCGCTACAAGGCTAGTTTCTCTTTGGTTGTTTTCTGCATGCTACTTTCATTTTTGTGGCTCGAAATCAAGGCCTTATCTCATGCTATTAAGCGCAGAATGCACAAACAAATGGTGATTGCAGCCACTTAAATATAAGAATTAGATAAGTGAGACACAAATGCTCTCAATTGCGTAATACAAGACATATGACCTAGATGCGTGAAAAATCTGGTACAAACACAGTTGTAAAATAAACAGCTCTGAATCCATATTTTTGGATTGGCTAAAAAACAGCTTTGCCAACGAGTCTCTCAGGAACATTCAAGTGGTTGGTTACCCACAGTTGGAGACACTCATGCGTTTGTTCACTACTCTCTCTCACGAGTTTTGATGGTTTCGCTAGGGTTGCATTCATCCTGCATTGCTGTTTCCATCCCAGCTCAAAAGAAAATTGTTCCCAACTTGAATCTCCAACTCCTCTGGCTCATGAAGCTCATACTGTGCCTAATGAACCACTGATACTGTAGCTTTTGCCTCTGGCATTGCTCGTCTTCGATGAAAAAAAGAAACACCAGTTCACTCTGATCCAAGCAGCGGGCAGAGATTCTTCCTTGTGATACCGAAACTCAGTAGAGGCTCATTACTCACGTGGCAGTCGGACAACGGCGCACCACTTTTTTTTCATAAGACAGCCCTCATGGTCTTCTCGATTTGTTTGAGGAACACTTGTGGTATCCTTCCACAAAGGGTGTTAACTGTGTCTAGGAAACTTATCTGAAGAGGGTTTAAAATAAAAGTCTGGAACAAGTTCTCCTCAAAAGGATACTGAAAGAGAAGGATGAAATACATTTACATTTCAAAGTGTTTCATGAAACTGCTTTGGTTTGTTTGTTTGAGGCACAATATGAACAAGGTCCACATTTCATATATGACTGAATTCTGAACAGCAGAGTGTAGTGCTGTTCAAAAGTTTGGGATCAGAAAGATTTAATGTTTTTAATGGAGTTTCTCAGGCTCATCAAGGCTGTATTTATTTGATCAAAAAAAAAAAAAAAAAAAAAAAAAAAAAAAAAAAAACAGTAATCTTGGGAAATATTACAATTTCTAATTTTGTTTTCTATTTTAATATATTTTGAAATGTAATTTATTCCTGTGATGGCACAACTGAATTTTCATCAGCCATTACTCCAGTCTTCAGTGTCACTTGATCCTTCAGAAATCATTCTAATATGAAACTGTCGCTATCAGTGTTGAAACCTGTGAATATTTTATTTGATTCTTGATGAATAAAAGTTAAGAAGAAGAACAGCATTTATTCAAAATTGAATTTATGTTCTAACAATGCAAGTCTTTACTATCACCTTTTATCCATTTAACACATCGTTGCTGAAATAAAAGTATTAATTTCTTTAAAAAACAGAAAGAAAAAAATGTACTGACCCACCCAACGTTTAAATAGTGTATATTGCAACACAAAATTTCTATTTTAAATAAATGCTGTTCTTTTTAAATTTTGTTTTCATCAAAAAATCCTGAAAAAAAAAAAAGTACCACAGGTCCCAAAAAATATTAAGCAGCATAACCGTTTCCCAACACTGATTATAACATCAGCATATTAGAATAATTTCTGAAGGATCATGTGACACTGAAGTAATGATGCTGAAAATACAGCTTTGCTTCAAAGAAATAAATTACATTTTAAAATATATTAAAACAGAATACAACTGTGTTGTATGCTGTCAACATGGATAATAAGAAAAATTTCTTGAGCATCAAATCAACAACATTTGAAAAAAAAAAAAAAAAAAAAAAAAAAAAACCTTCCCATTGAGTCACATTTTTAATGCTACAATGCATAACATAAGGTGTTTTTTACACAGCAGAGTTTAGGCTGCTCTGTGCCTGATCAAAATTCAGTGTAAAGGTGCAATTCTACATAAAGTCAGATTAAATGAAGCCTGCTCTGACCCGCCCCAGACCCTAATATCAAAGTATACAGTTATACTTGCTATGGAAATGCATTTATGCCACATCTACGCAGCATTAAACAGTCTGGGTAAAACCACCTAAGTGCCACTTCAGAAGCACTTCTGTGCCACCTTCACATTGTAAAATTGGCAACCTATTATTACTAGTCTAACAGCCATTCTATTACTTATATCATACAGTAGTCTCCTGAAGAGACAGTGGCAGCTCACCACCTCATGTATGGCATCATACACCACCCTGAAGGCAGGCTGCTTCTCATCATGGTACACACCACGGTTACCATGAAGAATGGACACCCCCTCCTCCTCCGCAGCCTTGCAGTTGCTTCCATACATGCAGTGATCTGGCCTGTAGTTCCACTGGCATGGGAATATGTACAGACACTCTGCAGACACAAAGACAAATATTCAACATTTTATCCAAACTGCAGATAACATACCCATGCAAACACATGCGCTTAGTGTATCTTCATTTTTGTTGGTGGTTGGTCTAGTCTTTTGGACCGTTCCATTAGAGTTATCAAACAAACACTATGCTTGCCAAGTGTCTCACCACATTCAGAGATCTTAAGCAAACTGCACACCTGCCAGTATCTGTCACACCTGTTTCCCAGTCAACAGAAGTATTTACCGACACAAAAGGGCTTTATCTCTATAAAAACCACCAGACAAATCAGCAACTTTCAGTTGAGAGCAGGAAAGAAATAAAGGGGGGAGCTGAAAAAAAAAAAAAAGAAAGAAAAAAAAAAAAAAAAAAAAAAAGAAAAAAAACACTGTTTCCTGTGACATATCAGGTCAAAACACATAGAACCTGGCTCTGCACTAGAAATAGCAATCACAGTTGGAAAGGTTAGTTAAGATGTTCATGATAAAAAAAGCTGCAGGGCTTCACAAGGAAAAAACAGCTTTTCAAATTGAAGTTAAAAACAGCTTTTCAAATTGGATTTAAGCCTCCAGCAAAAAAAAAAAAAAAAAAAAAATAATAATTAGACTACTGCTATTACACTCTAGAGTGCAAAACAGCAAAAAAAAAGAAAGTAGGACAGGTTTATATGCCAGTTTCAAAGATGCACTCAAAAACTTCCTTACTTCTGGGTAAGAATTGGTTTCTTACTTTTTTAAGGTTCAGTAATAGTATCAACGGTACTGATATTTTCATATAACCACTGTTACATTTGCAAGAAACATGATAATACTGCATATTTTGATATTGACCACAGAATGTCCTTTTGATCACAGCATTGTCATGGTACATGTACAAAGCCAAAGTATTCTGAACGGTTTATTAATAGTAGAACAAAAGTATTATGATGTATTTAATATACCTATTTTATTTAATTTTTTAGGTTATTTACAGGATACAGTGTTTCACGAAAATACCATGGAACATTTAAAAAAAAAAAAAAGATATATACTTATTATTGTATTTGCAAGATGTTTCAAAGATATTTTAAAGAATACCATGGTATTACTGTGGCACATTTCAAAAAACATGGTATTAATAGTATATATGGTACATGTCCAAAAGAACCCACTGCATTCCCATAGTCCTTTTTTGCTAGTGTTGTCAAATTACACATCATTATCAAGCATGTCTTATACCTGGATTGTAGTGGAAGATGATGTTGAGTAGGTCTTGGTCTCCCCATGTGATGTGGTTCTTGTATTTCTGATAGAGAGGGTGAAGCAGATTTTCCCATGACAGACCGCTGGCGATCATGCTGTTCTGTAAAATCAATAGTGGCAGGTTATTTTCCTCAACAGTGAGTCTGGCAGCCACTTTTCAGACAGCTGTTGATATGGAAATTGAGGTTTTTTTCAGCAGAAGAAATTTCCTTTTTGTCCCCTCAGACAGCTATGAAAATGTGCTTGGGTTGGAAATTACACTTCTAGCTGAGTTACAGAAATATGCTAATCCAGACTGCTGTCACCCACCGCTCCTCGACGGATGGCAATCAGTAGACTTCCATCACTGCCTACTAAAAACAGCCCGAGGTTAAAAGGGTTTAAATGCACAAAGAAACCTCAGAAGACATAACAACAAAAAATCATCACACCACCAAAAAAAAAAAAAAACACACAAGAAAAAAACACTCAAAATCTAGTAATAATCAAGCACAAAAAATATAGAATAGTTAAGCAAAAATCTGTGAAAATCTAAAATTTTCACAAACATAATTTGTAATTAAATGTATAAATATAAGAAAAAATATATATTTAAAAGAGATGCATCATTATTAAAATTCTAGCTAATACTGATTATAATTAAGTTATAGAACCATTAAATGGAAGACATTTAAATTGGTATTATGTCTAAATAAATTAAAAATAAAGCACAAAAACTATAATCAGTCATTTGCTAGAACAACAACATGAGGTATAGTATAAAATAGATATTTATTTTAAAGGGGTCATATGACTGCTAAAAATAACATTATTTTGTGTATTTGGTGTAATGCAATGTGTTTATGCAGTTTAAGGTTAAAAAAACATTAGTTTCCACATAATGTACATTATTGTTGCTCCTCTCTGTCCCACCTTTCTGAAACGCGCCGATTTTTACAAAGCTCATCATTCTAAAAAAACGTGATGTGCTCTGATTGGCCAACACAGTGACGTAGATATGTGGGGGCGTGTTTAAGTGAGGCGTTTTTTAGGAAGGTGTGGACGAGTCTTAACTTTAGTAAAGAACATCTCTTTGGGTTTGGGACTTAAGTCTTTGCAACTTTACAGATCTTATACTGTATTTGTACAAACAGATTGTAACACTCCAAAGACAAAGGAAAACTTGAAATCGCATCATATGACCCCTTTAAAATTTGCTAAAGATTACATTTCTTGGTGTTACTTATTATAAGTGTTTTTAAAAATTAAGTGTAAGTGATACGTAAAAATATCGGCTGAAATTTAATAAATTAAAAAAATCTCATATTAGCTGAAAACTTGTACTGATATTTCATGCATCTCTAGTGTTTGTGGATTAGGATTTTGGACTTTGGAAATTTCATCAAAAGCAGAGCTAAACAGCAACATATTGGTTATATATATATATATATATATCTATATATATATATATATATATATATAGTTTGAGCATATGAAAGTGCAAAAATGTCAAGTCAATACTATTGTTCCTCACCCTGAACAGAGTGCTACGAATCCGTGTGAGGTTCATTAGCATGACTCCTGAATTGACCCCTGTGACTCCATAAAAGGGGTGTCTTGCGAAGCGGCTATACCAGCCGATCTTAGGGATCTCGTGCTCTGGGGCCATGGCAGCTAGCTGAGTGCTGTTGAAAGCCTTCAGAAACTTCCAGATGTCATCCATAGGCCGGAGAAAAAGAACATCTGTGTCCACGTACAACAGTGAGTCCACGTCCTTCAGGATAACCTGATATCAGAGGAAATACTTGGTTACAGTCAGTGTGGAGAGGGTGGAAAACACAAACAAATGAAAAGAGAACATTAAGCAGTGGCAGGAACCTACAGGAAGAAACAGCCTCTGGGCAGCACATGGCTTGAAGAGTTTCTTCCATTCGTCTGCATTCCCCACAGAGAAGGTGATTGGATATATGCTGTAGTGGAACCTGGAGGACACCGTCTGAGGCCACTGACTGAACTGTGAGAGGAAATTGAAAGAATCAGTCAATGTCATGGCTGTCAGGCTTCAGTAAACCGCACACATCTATTGCTTACAGGTGACAGCAAAGAGAAGTTTGTGAGGAAAAACCTATACCAATTCTTCTTCTTCTTCAAAAAAGCAACATTTTTTAATATTTGTAAGAACTGTGATTTATAGAATGCCATTTTTGTTGCATGGGTGAGTCCCAAAGATGCATTGGGCATTAAGAGACAATACAATACAGTACTAAAACTGCTTATTGTAGGGATTGGGTGTCCAATCCTGCTCGATGATGGCCAATGTGCTGCATACAGTAGTTTAGCTCCGACTTCAATTAAACACACCTGAACCAAAATAATGAAGGTTTTCAGGATTACTACAATATTCCAGGTAGGAAAGTTGGAGTTAAGCTTTGCAGGATGTTGGCCATTCAGAACCAGGATTGAACACCCCTGTTGTACACAATGCCAAAAAAATAAAAAATTTGATAGAATAAAGATTTGTATTAATATCACCAAATAAAGTGATATTAATACAAATCTAAAAAAATAAAGATTTGTATTAATATCACCAAAAACTGCAAAGTTCAAGCAATATGGAAACTTATTTGGTATCAGAAAATATTTTCAAAAAGCATTAAACAGTTTAACACATGAAACACACACTGGGTAAACAAATAGCAAAAATGAATACAAATAATACATTATTATTATTAGCCATAATACCAATTGACAGTAAACTTCACAGTATTTTATTGTAACTTTAAATTTAATTTTGAATTTGTTTAGATGCACGTCAACAACAAAACACATTTAAAGCATTTTTTTCCTGTTCTTAGGAAATGTTAAAAATCATCGTATTTTTCCGATTCTAACCATCCATGATTATACAGTTGGATTCTCATTTAGCATTATTTTTTCCAGCCGTCAACGACCCCATCAGAACAGACCTGCAATCCATTTTTAGGTCATAACCCACCAGTTAAGAACTACCGGTTTATAATATCCTGCTGACAGCCAAATAACTACTGCCGAAAGGCTGCAGAAAAACATTGAGGAAATCTTTTGAATAACAAACATGACATTGCATTCCTTCTCCATAGCTCTTCAAAGCCTTCAGTTTCTTTATCTGCAGCAATACGGTGCAGGACTAGATCAAGATCAGTTCTAGGCCAGAGGGCACTTCTCAAAAAGCATCGGCTGTCTAAGCATAAAAAAACAATGTACTGTTATTTTCAATAACAGTCCCTCTGTGGAGAGAAACACTGCAGATGATTAGGACTGTGAACAAAGTCCACTCTACTAGAAACCAAATAATGTGATAAGAGCAAGAGATCGATAGATTTATGCACAGAGGTTTCTCACATTACCTTTCTTACCAGACTGGTTTTCAGGGTTAGCCTGACATTGTCTAAGGGTTACCACAAACCACTAGTACAATAAAATTGACATTCAAGGTTTTTGTCAAAGGCCTGTTTAAATACAATAAGAAACCTTGGGTGCAAAAGGTGTAAAAAGACATTCATCAAAATAATCGTTTAGAATTACTATAAACAATAATAATTATATCACATGAATAAATAAAAGTATCACCTGAACAAGAGCAACTGTGATTTGGCTGTTATTGGAGGTTTGCAAAAGATCCATAACCCCAAATATAAGTGATAATAATTGTGAGTTTGCCTTAGCAAAGCACTGAAAAAAACTGTGTACCATAATAATAAATAACCTGGAAAAAAAGTAATCAAACTGAATCATTATCAAAGCAAATATTTACAACCCTATTAGTTATACTGGAATATTACATCTAGATTTTAAAGGAAAAGAGTGAAGCAATCATCCACAAAATTATGCCTGAAATCTGTGCCAGATTTTTTCGGTCCAAGAGAGCTGCATAGTTAGAGGATGAAGCTTTGTCTGAGGTAAAATATAGCCCACTGCAGAGATTAAATAGCTGGAGAGCCAGCAAGATGTTCTTTTCAGTAGAAACTAAAATCCAGTTACCCACTGAACTGCTTTTCTGAGAATAAAGATATCCCTTAGATAAGTATAGATCCTCAAATCACTGTTTAAAAAAAAAAAAAATGTAGGTCACCAGTCTGCTAGACATTCCCATCAACATCAAAAACCTCTGGTAGCCACAGAAAAGATGAAAGAATCATGGGACACGCTCTCACCCCTTTTTCAAATTGTTCGGCCAGGTCCTCCTCTGCAAAGATGTGAAATTTGATCTTCTTTATGCTGAAGAGCAGTGCTGATTTCACCATGTTGAGCGTTTCATCCAGACGGTTCCCACAAGCCACCACTGCCAGGTGCATGACATCCTCTGCTTGTGTGACCTTTGACCCAGGCCGCCCCACCTCACTTTTCTGCCTAGAGGTAAAAAAACAAAACAATCTTAAATCCATCAAAACTCATCCAAAGTGTGACATCAACAACAAAAACATCTGGTACAAATCAGCTGGGTCAAACCATGAGACAACACACTGGTGAAATATTCCTTATGCTGCACACGGTTCCTCTGGCACATTGAGAACCTCATTTAAATGATTCAAGGGTAAACAATTCTGAGTCAGAGTCAGACCAGCTTGCAAGTAACTTGATGGCAACACACAAGAAGGGCGAACTTAATTTAATAATAAATAAAATATCTAATTATTTATATTAAATAGGGCTGCAACTAACGATTATTTTGCTAATTGATTAATCGGTCAATTCTTTTTACGATTAATCGATGAATCGATTTATGTACTTATATTTTAGTTTTGCCCATTTTTTTTTCCCCAAGTAAATTATTAACAAAGGGTCTTTATCATTCAACATAGACTTTTTAGAGATTTTAACCATTTTGCATTGTCATATCCTCATCAAAAACATACCTGGAGTTGTGTTTTTATTATGTGATGGTTATCCTTTGTCAAACTCTTCTGCAATCAAAACACTGACCCATACATACTCTAGCAAATTTCACAAGGAGGTTTCAAGTAATGTTTTCACCATGGCAGTCCTTAGGGCTCCTAAAGTACTTTAACATCCCGAACAAAGCTTATTAAGGAATCTTTCAGAACATATTTTCACAAAGAATAAGAATAAAACAGAATAAAATTGCAGTAAATTGCATTTTATTTTATTTTTTCCTGTAAACACACAGCTTATCCCTGGGAACAGCTTTATAGCTTATGGTGTGAAATTGTAAACAATCCTTCGAATAAAGTGCCAATGGCATGAAACCTGAATGGAACTCACATTTTAAAGTAAAATTTAAAGTAAAATCCATCAGAAGGTTGTCCAGAAAAAAAATTGGACACACACAAAAAAAAACTGCTGTGTGAAAAAGAGCAGTGAATACTTAGAAAAAAAGTGCATTTCAAATACATTTAAACATTAACCTCTCTCATTCAGTCATGCTGCAAGACTGAATTATGAACTGGTAAACGACAAAGCTTTAAATGTTAATTGTTAAAAAAGCAATGTTATCAGCTTTTACGAATAAACACTTGCAAACAACACTGTACTGCAGAATCTGCACAAATAAAAGTCTGCACACTGTGATTTTCATCGGATTTAAATATGTAGTGGTCCTTTTAACAGTGCAAAATTCAAAAATGTAATAAAGCGATAAAATGTTAAACAAAACAGCTTATGCCTGAACTGACAGGAATTCGACTACCTGTGGGAAATGAGGCAGAACAGTATTCACTCATTATTTAAGAAAAACTTTGCATTGCAGTGCAAAAAAAGGTCAACATGTCCAAATGTTCAGGGCTTAGGCTTGCTCTTTTTAGAGGATATGTTTCCTGCCGCAGAAAACAGCCGCAGTTTACAGGTTACTCTTCTTTTTTTGAAGACTCAAAGTAAAGTGCTCCCACACTTTGGATGACTTCGTTCGATTAGTTTTATCTTCCACTTTTTTCTTTTTTTCTTTCTTGAGCTTACTCCACTGCCGCCTGCCTCACCCATCACGCTGAATGCTGCAGAGACGCTGTGCGGGAAGCACGTGACATAAAACGAGGCCAGCTATTGGCTATTCGCTGCTTCTCCTGCTGTACTGGCTGAGTAAAACCTCCGGTGGCTCATTACCTGCCACACTTTGGTCACCGCAGATTTAAAATATGCATGAAATGAACCGCTTACGGCAAATAAAAATTATTTAGCAACGAATCGATTACTAAATTAGTTGACAACTATTTTAATAATCGATTTTAATCGATTAAATCGATTAGTTGTTTCAGCTCTAATATTAAATATAATTTAAATTATTTAAAGATGTCACCTGTAGAACCATTATGTCTTTATTTCTCATAAGAAATTAACACTTTGAAGGCAACAGGAGACATTAAACATGTAGGTGAGTAACGCTATTGTTGGTCATGACCCGGTGTTTCACCTTGTCTTGAGTCACCAAAACATAATTGTTATTGGGGTGGTGTTTGCTTTTGTGATTCATGTTGAGTCTCCATCACTCCAGGGAAGTAAGCTCTAAGAGACGACCTCTGGGAAAAAAGTCCTCCATTTATCCGAGGCTTTGGTGGAGGAAACAAATTCATACCACAAGAAAAGCACACAGCCTTTCAGAAAGACATCAAAGAGCTTCCATTAAGCCAAGGACGTGCAAACACTCTTGCTCTTATCTCAAGTGAACCACAGACCTTGATATGAAGTGAAATAAAGAACAGGAAAAACATGGACTTTTGACAAAAGGAAAGAAGGGATATTTTCAGACCTGAAAGTTCATTTTCTGATTTTTCTGACTAGTATCACAAAAGACTTTAGAATCTGTTTTGATGGCTGTGGTTTCCTGTGGAAAAAGCCTCCCTTGTTTACAGAAGTGCAAATTAAACAACAGGAATTGCATCAATGGTCTGACTGAATGATATCAAACAATTTATTCTTTTCATTTTTTCAGTCATTTGTCCAACACTGAGAGGCATTTACGCTTTGATCATAATGCATGAAGCATGCGACCAACACTACTGAACTTGGTACCATTTTTAATCAACATGAAATGTTCACAGACTCTGAGCTTATAAAAATTCTTGCAGTCTGAGTGGACACATCTGGAAACATTTAGACACTGAGAAGGCGATTAAATAGTGAACTCCTTATTGAGCAGAAATTCCTAAAACCATTTTAAGGCTGATACTGATGATTCCTTGTTAAGCAATACAACTGATCACAGACAAGTGAAACAGACTACCAATATGAAATCAATTTAAAAGCAACCTAAAAATGAATGAAAATGAAACAGGATTGTGAATTTCTATTGTGTACATGGTGGAACCTTACTTTTTTGTTTGTTTTTTGAAAAATGTAATAATAAAAAGTAACTTCACAACTGTATTTATAAAAACTTCCCACTTTGTGAGGCAAGCAAATGTTTTTCATCCAATGATCTGTCCCACTGGACAGCATGGCATGAACAGAAAATTAGAATAAGCTGGCATAAAGCTGATCTTTAATGTGCACGATGCACAAACCACCAAAACTTCCCACAATCCAGCATGAAGTCCAGCATAATTTCAATTAATCTTAGGCTAACAAATCTTAAGGCTAAAACACTTTAAGGCTAAATCACCAACAATAGATCCAAAAAAGCATATTTAGAATGAATATGATGGCTGATTCAATCCAGGCCTGCAAGGCTGCGTGCATGGAATTCAGTCAGTGCTTTTTCTAGACTAGAGCTATGCAGCGCACTCCATAAACTATGTCCAAATTTTTAGCACTTTTCCCCTCTTCAGAATGTCTGCGTGCTTGTCCTGGCAGAGCCAGCTGTTCCATGGCACCCTGACTTTAAAACCTGAAGTGAAACGTTAGAGTGCTCCAGGCTAGAAGATAAAGATCGCAGGGGAGGAATCAACATGTTGAGAGGCACGAGTGACAATGGAGAGATATCTGTGTTCCGTGTAGAAACTGTGATAAAGAGGCTAGAGAGAAAGACACACACAAATGGAGCGTTCTTAGTCTTCCTCCGTGACATGTTTATGGCTTCATATAATGTAGCTGCCACGCGGCAGTTGCCTCCAGTCATAGCTGCATCACAGATGACAGATCGAGCTATTCGTTTGACAGTTAGTAGACACTTATTCTTAGGTGCTGCAGAAACGTGTGCAGTGGTGTTTTGTGGTTTTGGCAAAACACAAGAGAGGTGTTATGAGCACCCACCTTTCCAGTAAAGCAGGTTCTTTTACAAAAGGGTGCGAAAGGAACATTAACGTACAGCTGCACCTTTGTTACCCAAGTGTAATTTTACTTAGTTGTATTAAAAGAAAAAAATCTGTCACCATTTACTCACCATCAAGTCATTACAAACCTGTATGACTTTCTATGATCTATGGAATAAAATAAGATATTTAGAAAAATGCCCATACAATGTCTGCACAATCAAAGTCAATAAAGGCCAATATTATTTCGATTTTGTTGGCCAACTTGGAAGATCACATCACCCTGCACTCTCAGAAAAAAAAGGTACAAAAGTTGTCACTGGGGCTTTACCTTTTCAAAAGGTATAACTTTGTACTTAAAGAGTCCATATTGGTACCATAAAGGTACATATTAGTACCTAAAGTGTAAATATTAGTACCTAAAAGGTACAATAGTGTACCTTTTGAAAAGGTACCAACCCAGTGACAGCTTTTGTACCTTTTTTTCCTGAGAGTGTCGTTCCCTCGACAAAAACCCAATAGATTGTTCCATTGTGATATTGTTTCCATATGATTCTTACATGTTATGTAACTTGTTTATAAAAAAAGTTAAAAACTTTCATGAATTTAAGCCTAAATACAATCCCCAGAAGTGAAAAGCTAAAAGTAGGCAATAAATAAAGTACACCATGATCACATGACTTCAATCAGCATTGTTTACATTCAGGAGAAAGCATGCATGCTGAATGTAAACAATGCTGATTACGTCGATTACGTTCTGGGGAAAGTGTGTACATACGTCGTGGTACTCTCATAATGGCGGAAGATGGTAACTCAGGGAGAAGAATTGTAGAATAAAATGTTTTTTTTTTTTTTCCTTTGCACACAAAAAGTATTCTCGTAGCTTCGCAAAAATTGAAGTTGAACCACTGATGTCACAGGAACCTGTTTTACCGATGTCCTTACTACATTTCTGGGAACATTGCAGTTGTGTTGCTGTCTCTGCAGTGTCAGAAAGCTCTCGGATTTCATCAAAAATATCTTAATTTGTGTTCCGAAGATGAAATGAAGGTTTTACAGGTTTGGAATGACATGAGGGTGAGCAATTAATGACAGAATTTTCATTTCGGGGTGAACTATCCCTTTAAGTACACAAAGGAATCTGCACTTGGTGGTTATCTATTCTTTTTATAATACAACCTTAGCTAATAAGAAGAAATTAGAGATTGGGATCAAAAGTTTTATATTTGTTAGAGCCCTCGGGGACAAAACAGACCCCCTGGGCCCTTTGTACGTGATGAAACGTATCATCAGGGACACATTTGTGTGTTTTGCAGCAGCGAGACAGGAAGCACGTCTGGAGGATGCACTTAAAAAAGTAAAAACGTGCAGAAGAGTTAATCACTTCCAAATAAAACAACAACAGGTCATACGAGACAAGACGGTTTTGCCTCTCCTCCTTCCTCTGCGGAGATGGATAGGGAGCCAGGAATTAAACACGTATATAGTTTTCCAAAACACCCGCTCAACTCTCCTGTTTGTATGGTGGATCTGTTTAACTAATTTCCCTGTGGCTGCGTTGCCCCTTTGCATTGTGGGTTTATCAGCATAGAGCAGTCACAGGGGTGTGGACATCAAGACGGATCACTGCTGGAAACCCAACAAGAGGGTCAAAGGGTTGAGATATCTCACAAGTGCAATTAGTGGCATTTATGTGAAGCTGTCAGAAGGGTGATAACATATGCTTGCTGAAAGAAGACAAGCAATGAATATTAAACTCATCCTCAGTGCAGGATTGATTTTACACTATTAAAAAAGACATCTGTCTAGTTCGCCTACCTTGACATTATTGATTTTACACTAGAAAAATACTGACACAAATAAACCAATCTCCAGTTCACTTAAAGCATGGATGTGACAACTCCTTTTAATTATGTCTCGGAAAAGGCTGATCATCTTGATGAATAAACTACTCCATCCTCCACTCACAAGGGAGCGTGTACATTCACTCAGCACAACCAATCATTGATTTTGTCCTCTGTTGAGACCCATTGGGAATGGACAACTGCATTCAAGGTGACCTTTTTAATAAAACCATAATGAAAATACAATTGAGATAATCGAGGCTGAGATGCACACAGGGGGCTCTTGGACTCGGCTTTGCAGCATGCGTGCAATGCACACTGGTCTCTGGTAAGATTTAAAACATTAGTGCATAGTATTCTGGATGTAGATAGTGCAAAAATTGTGTCATGCATGGTTTCCTTCTTGTTACATTAAGATTGCAGAATCAGTGCAATACATTCATGCCTAAGTCTCCATTGCCAAAGCAGGCTTTTGAAAGCAATGTCTGATTGGATTGGCTGTGTTGACAAAAAGAAAAAGATCAGTGATTTATGGATTGGTATTAAATCGTGTTGCAAATGATTTGCAAATCACATTGAGGTCACAAATGCCCTTGAGAAACTAAAACACTGATCATGTGCACAGAAGGGAGTTGAAAGGACGCCTAAATATCAACTTCACTAGAAGGAAAACCAGCATTATATATCTATATTATATTATATTATATTATAAACAGCTAGAATACAACTTGGAACAAATAACTATACATTCTGCTTTGATCAAACTGGTTGTTGATCGTGATGTTGCACTTGAAGAATTTCCTACCGAGTCTTTGCGATGACATTCCCTCCTGCTCTGCTGCTCAACTTCGGCTCTTTGCGGATTAGTTTCGGTGGTTTTTGTGGCTCTTTGTTGGTTTGTTTCGCTTCTTTCGCCGGTGCTATATCCTCGATATGATTGAAGGACTGAAAATGTTTTTCTTTCGCAACTTCTTTCAGTGGCGGCTCGTCCGCAGCGTTCCCCCCGAAAAAGTACAAAAGTAGAAAAACTCCGAAACATACCGCGATCGCCACAACCTTGCAGTGGATCCTCATGGTGAAAATGTGTTCTGTCCGCTTGGAAGTGTTTTAACCATGGCTCTGGTTAAAACAAGGGGACATGTTTGTAGTGTGCAGCCATACTTCTTCATTTGTACTGTGATGATGAAGAAGACGATGCTGCTGAGCTTAGCGCCGATATCACAAGTAAATGAATCTCTGAAGGCGGACCTTACACTCCTTACCGTAATACTTGTAATACCTCTGTCATACACAACGTAATACCTTAATGCTGCCGTAGGGGGGAGCGCTCTACCAAAATACAAATGATATATAGTTTGCCCATATGATGTGAAACATTATATTTGTTCATATTCATTCATATAACTTATCGTTATCTTTATAGTTATCGTCCTTGGTGTGAACGGGCCTTTAGACTTTGGGTTTTATCTAAAAGAGGAACAGAAGACAGCGCTGAAATTTGCTGTTTTGCCGACCGGATACGGTTCCAATGATCTATAGGAGAGCATTCTACCTATAATGTTAGCTCAATGATCTATCTATATAAAATGTCATTATATAATTTTTTTTTTTTTTAATGCCTGTCTTGATTCCTATTACACAACAGATGGCGGTGTTAGGTTAAGCGTTACAGAATACGATTCAGTATAAGGTTAGTATAGCCAGCCTGGTTTCAGCACGTCGTAGTGGACAGCGACTCATTCTGCGCGTTCTGAGTTCAGTAGCCTACATTTTTAGGGGAAACCGCGCAGGAATTTGCGGCTAACGGTTGCTCAACCTTGCGTGAGAGCGCTTTTAAGAGCTTCAGATATGCTAGGCTACATCGAGGAAACCGACCCAGAACAGATAACCTAAACAACAGAACAGGACAGAAAATAACCATCGCAATATAATATAGGCTAAATAAAACATAAAATTGACCTACAATGAATAGCTATATATTTTTTATGCTTAAATAATTTACAAATTACGACGACAAAATAAAACACTGAATCAGTTTGAAGCTTTGAAAAACCGGCAAAAAAAATGTCCCCATCAGACAAAGTGTTTTCGTATAGATGTTTCTGAAAACTTAAGGCTTTTTTCATCATAAAACGAGTTGGACATCATCACACAAATGTCTGCGTATGGACCAGTTAAATCAGAAGACTAAAATTCGCCTGCAGAGAATAAGGATGTCACAACAATAATGAGCCACTCACACAGGGTTAAGGTTTAACTGAATTTTGTAGTTTTTGATTTGCGTAGAATGCAAATTCTGTAGAACTTGAGAAATAGATAAAAGAAAATAAAATACAGGAAATGGAAAAAATAAAATACAGAAAAATACAAAGTGTGCTTCAACAAATAAAATAATGTTCTTTAAACACCGTTTTTTCTTAGGGTTTCAAGGACTTTAAATACTCTAAAGGACTCATTTTCTAAACAAAATAAATAAAGGACAAAAATAAATGTATTTTCTGCTATTACTTTTATGCTAATACTTGGTTTTAACCTGGGTTACACACCTCCCAACAGTTTATGCACGCACCAAGCAGAAATGACCTATAAGCCGTATATCTTTACAACAGCCAAAGTATAAAACAACAAATGCAGTTAGAACCCACAAGCTATTCATCAACAATTCACCTGTTTTTTTTTTTTTTTTTAATTAGCTGCTAACAACTGTCTAAAATATAGACGGACAAACTTTCTTCAACTTGAAATGGTTTTTTCGGCGGCTGCAAATCTTAACAAGTTTTGGGGACCAATAAGCATTCACCATGGGGAACCATCGATCCCCGAGAAACCCCAAAAATTATCATTTTCCCCATTATTTTTTTTTTTTATTTTAAATTTTTGTTTAAACATTTTATTAAAATAATAACAAAAAAATTTTTTTTTTACCCCATATGTAGGAGGGGCATCAATGAAAACGGGACCCTCAGATACTTACCCCCAAGCGCCCGGCACCTGATTATAGTCATTAATATATTATTTTTTATCCCCTGTCTGGCTGCCGGAGGATATTGACAGTGCTGATAATAAGTTTTTTTTTGTATTAAGTTTTGTATATTCATTCTAAAAGGTGGCTTTTGGTTTAGCTTCGATATCAGTTTGTTTTAAAAAAAAAAAAAATAAAAAAAAAAACTTTGGAAAAATTGTTAAAACCAAAAATAATTAAACATTCATTTATATGTTTTTATGTACTTGTTATTTTTTTTAAGTTTTCAAACGATTTTTTTCTTTCTTTTTTAACTTTTTTAAACCGTTTGACTGCTTTACAGTGTAAAGTTTATTGCTTTGATTTTTTAAATGCATACTGATATTTAAAATCCATAACTGCCTGTATTTAATCATTTTCACCTTTGGGAAAATTTGAGGTAAAACCCAAGCGAGTTGTTGTCCCGCGTATATTGACATTACGGTAAAACATGGCCAGCCGAGAGAGCAGGAAGCAGTCCATGTGCTGCATATGTGTTACTGGTGTTATTTAGGGAATAGAAGTCTTCACAGAACAGGCGTGAAGGTATCAGTTTTGTTTTAAAATGTTTATATTGTTTGCCATTGCCTTATTTAAATCTTACTATATAATTGGAAACGTAAAAGTACTAAATAGTGCATGGAGTATGTCCTGTCTGTTTATGTTGGGTAAACATTGCGTGCACAAACAACATAGGGGACTTTGAAGCTTCTTACCGCTTTGGGGGTTATTTATCTTTTGGGTTTTTTTTTTTTTACCCTGCGTGCGCATCATATTAGAATCTATTTACTTTAGTATAGAAATTTTTGGTTTTTTGGAATATTTTTAAATAAGGTATTTTTTTTTTTTAGTCCTCAGTTTTTTTAAAAAGGTTAACTGCTAAATAACAGTGGTATTAAAATAGAGTAATTTTAATTTGAAACTAATCACATTTCAATGTTTATAATTGCTACAGTAGTTGGCAAATGGGTTGGTTATGTCTCAGTGAGTTCAAATTGAGTAACCACAAGGTGGAGTAGTAAGCTACCTATTTTTTCTGCTCTTCCAATATCTATTTGACTCATGTCAAATAGACCAGGAACTTCTGAGCAGACTTTTAAGGTCTTCACTTCATATTACATTGTCAAGTGGTTGGCTTTTCTGTTTAGAAGCAGCTTTTAGATATTTGCCACAGTCAAAGTAATGAGCGTGCTGTATGTTATCTGTGTTGTGCTGTTATTAGTTGATTAAAACTGTGCCAAGATGGCATGATTGATAGATAACACACTAAAAGATAAAATACAGAAAAAAAGTGGACTAAGGAGCTTTAAGTAAAATAATATTTTACTGGGATAAGACATCATCTTGGAGAATTGGAATAAAAAAATTTGCTTCCATTTAGGATTGTTGTTGTTCATTGTTATATTATATGCTAGTCTCATTATATTCTATTATATATATTATAGTATTTGTTATATTTTTCTGATTGAATGTAAGATGTCCTGCTGAATAAACTGAATAATTTCGGACCAACCAGTTTAAGATGTTCTCGATAACTGTTTATGTTTTTCTCCTTTCATCTGCAGTTAACTTTGCCTGTGTGTAATCATGATGACGACTGTCGTTGAACTATGTCAGTGCCGATTCCACTTACTGTGGGATTTCGTTGTTACAATCCACACAGACATCTTGAGTTTGACGTCTAAAAGTCTAGGGGAGAGAAGATTGTAAGTTCTTGATGCACATCCCATACTTTTCCTCAGGTGACTTTTCTTTGACCTGCAAACACCGATGATTGGCATTCTGTTAAACACACAGGAAGGTACTCATAGGTCCTTATAAGATGTTCCTACAATGATTTTATACTACAAAAGCGAGACTGGGACCCAAAAATGTATATGTGTATATATAATGTATATATAGTGACCACAGTGGGGCCAAAATTACCTAGGTCCTGGTCGTAAAGCATCTTGGAGACATTGTCACAGTTCTTCTGGATTTAGTCTGTCCCAGTTGTCTGGTTTCGTCATGTCATTACAGACAGACTGGATGATGTATCGAACAAATCTCTGTGTTGGAGCAACTGGCTGTTGTCAGGACTCCTCTGTG
Organism: Cyprinus carpio; assembly: GCF_018340385.1. Classification (NCBI taxonomy): domain Eukaryota; kingdom Metazoa; phylum Chordata; class Actinopteri; order Cypriniformes; family Cyprinidae; genus Cyprinus; species Cyprinus carpio. Next base: position 7,768 of record NW_024873624.1, on the reverse strand, counting down.
CAAACAAAAATACTCACTGGAATTATTACAATTAATGGCAAAATGAAATTTTTTGGAATAATGCAAATCTGATATTTCACTACTACACACAACAGCCCCAAAACGATTTACAAATAAGATAGAAATAACTGACGTAGATGTTGAAAAATACTAGTAATAATAAATAATAAAAAGACACTGCTAATAATATAATAATAAGATTTTTAATTCTAATATATATTAATAAATATATGTATATAAGCTACCTTCGAGGTTGACTCATGCTAGAATGGAGAATAGGTTGAAGACATGGCCGGGGGCGAAAGGCTTCATTTGATATTGATAAACCGGTAACAACACTCCCTCGTTATTTTGTTTCTTCTGCAACTGTTTAGAATACCAATGCTGCTTTTTTTAAACGCCACCTCAATTACTTCTAGGACTCGCGCAATTTTTAAATGACAAAAACAAGAACAAGCTTCCCTGCAGAAGCAGCCGCAAATTAATCCTAGTCCTTTTGAAAATCAATTTTCAGTCAAGGTTCCCCTCTAACTTTACTTACTTACGTCCATACTATACGAGCAAACCAAAACATTAGTAATTAGGACATAGTAGAGTTAGATAGTTGTATTTTGCCTGAGTGAATTATGTGTGTACCTCTCCCCCCCCCCCCCCCCCCCCCCCCCCCCCCCGTATTTCAATAACCGTAGGGTGTTAAAATGAACTGCTGTGCTGTTTTAGAGCCACTTATTTTCAGTATCAGAATTATACTAAAATACGGATTAGAGTGCGACAGAACAAGATAAAGGACGCCCTCTAGTTAGCAATTATGCTTTAAATGACAAGAATTTAACTTGTAAAAGGCCAGATTTACCATCCAGTTGGGTTTTGGGCTTACATGATTTATCAGGGCAAAAAGCACTGATTCATTATAATGAGTAGGAAAATAATTGTAGAAGTGGCTACGGAGTTTGTGTATAACTGGTTTTGGTAAACATCCTACATCTTGAATACACGTATACCGAACCAAAAGTATATCTTTACAAAAATAAAAAAAATAAATAATTAAAAGATAAAATATTACGAATTTAAGGCAGCCCAATGCATTTGACTGCCAAGGAGTGCTTTTCTTTACCAGTTCCCATGGGAATGATTGCCTACGGTTATTTGTTTATATTATTAGTTTATACACATTTTCAATTTCCACAATTAGTTCAGGGCTGTCAAACTGCTCGCCAACTAGCATGAAGCTTTCCAGTTGCTTTAGTAATGGCCACAGGATCCTTCTCCTGACGTACCTCGTGGCCTCGTTGTATCGTGTCTACTACTGTTGGATCGCAGCCAGTGACTAATTTAGCAGTAGTCTATCATAAAGAAGCCTAATTGGTTTTCTGTGTTTTTACAGAGAGTAACAATGGTACTTCTAAATCTTTCACAAATCTGGCAAGAATTACAGTCCCCTAAGGATTGTCAGTTTTACGGTAAAACCGTTTTAATCTTACGTGTGTCGAGGTAGAGTCTAATCTTAGGTTGTTTAATGCAAGATATGTCTCTAAACCATTTCGGCATGTAGGTGGGTAATATAATCCCTCTGCTTTTTTGCCCCAACAGTTTTAGTTCTTTTCCACAAATTCCTAGGTGCATAAACACAAGTCGCAGATCAAAAACCACTTGATGGATGCAATTAGCAACTGTCCACACCAGATTTGCACTGTAGACATGTGTTGGATATTTTCCGTCCTCACTCTTTTTGGCTTCTTCATAAAATTCTACTTGACTGTGAAGCACCTCTAAGCAGATATTTTAAAAACAGTATTTGGTGAACATTGAATTTTATTGTATGTGAAAAACATGAAGCCATGTTCCCCAGAAACAGAAATTTATATAGGTTTGGAACAACATGAATAAATAGAGTTATACAGTATAGAGTTATACAATAGAGTTATACAGTAGTCTGTATCTTTAAACAAAAAGGAATACCTGCTAAAAACGCTTAAAGTCTAAGTTGGACATGTTTGAGCTGGGTTTAGATGGTTTAAGATGGTCTTTCAACCTGGCTCAACTGCTTTTATCTGGTTTAGCTAGACAGCCAGCTAGTCTAGCTGAAAACAGCCCACCCCCAAGTTGGTCCAACTAAGACCGCAATCCAGCTTAGTTTAAATGTTATTGGGTTTCCATTAGTGGGATATAAAGCCAGTTTTAGAACTGGGGAGTAATTTCTCTTTGTTTCTCTCTTTTACCTGTCTTCTGACTATTATCACAGATCTCACATTTACTTCGGGCTCGGCTGGTCAACATCATAACGACCCCGCACTGATTCATGTCTCTCTTCTTCTTTACTTATGATACACCTTAACAGTTTGTTATTCTCCGCTCCCTCATCCGTGTGCAGATCTTATGCATCTTTCATTCAGACAGAACAGCGAAGCAGACGCGGTTATTGTGTCCTGACCGTCTTGCCGATCCAACCAATGTCTTTTAAATGCTGCCTAATAGCGCTTTATTGACCTAAGGTCACACGGATCCCTCTGCTTGACAATCGCAAGTTGCCTCGTTTCAGCACGTGTCTTTGGATCGCATCCAGCTGAAATTTAGCGGGGTCGTCCTATCTCGAAAAGAGTACCTCTAATTGCTTTCCTGGGTTTCTTAGAACATTGATGGATATCCTTCCACAAATCTGTGGTAAGACATATAACGGCGCAAGTATTGGTCCATTTTAAGTGTGATGTGTGCATTTTTAATGGTTAAAAAATATTTCTCTCTCGTCGCGAAGCTAAAGGATAGTTTTTCATCCAAAAAAATTAGCCCTGACGATAGTCAGCCTCAAGCCATAGGTAGCGCGTACATCTTTCTTCTTTAGATGAATGCATTCGAGTTATAATATTAAAAAACATCTCTAGCCTCTTCCACTTGATAATGGTAGTGGAGTAGTGCCCGTAAATTTGAAGTTCCAACAAATCTAACTAATCCATTATAAGGAATTCCAGACGGCATCCGTGGTTAATACAGGGCTTCTGAAGCAAACACAATCGCATTTGGTAGGTAAAAAACTCTTGTGGCAACCACAATTTCTCTTTTTGAATGCACATACCTATTAAAGTTAGCGGAAGTTAGATTAAGGTTTATAAAGGTGTAAATATGGATATTTTTTCTTTACACAAATGCATCAACTTTGGGCTCGAAGGCCTTTTGTTTAAACCCTACCAAGCCATGTGGATTTCTTTTGATAATGGATTTGGGTGCAATTTTTTAGACGTTACACTTTGGGCGCCTATCCAATTCCCATTATAAAGCATGGAATTAGCCTGAAAATTATTTAACTAAAACATTTGTCTGAAGGAAGAAATATCATATACATCTAGGATGGCTTGAGGGTGGGGTAAATCTTGGGGGTAATTTTCATGTTTTGGGGTGAACGAACCCCTTTAATAGGTGAAGACAACTATAAGTGTTTGGCCATATGGGCCGAACACCCCAGAAAAGAGTAAATAGTGTGGCTGCTTTCAACACAGTTCTCTGTTTGTTTAAGCAACTCGTAGACCAAGGACCCTAATCGCAACCGTGGCTTAACCAATGGCATGAGTTTGGGGTGGGACTCTCTGGTTGTTTTCTGACTACAAGGACAGCTGGAGTAGTGTATTCATTAAGACTATTTTTCTCCTGTTAAACAGAGTGGACAGTATTTTTCTGAAATTAATTCATCTACAACTACAGACTTTCATTGGATGGACAAAAAAAGATCTTTTGCAATTCCCCAGAAGAAATAACTGATTTTTTATTTTTGGGTGAACTGTCACGATCAAAGTTGTGATGTAACTGAAACATCAACAGATCTGTTCTTCCATATTGTGACAAACATCTGTGTGAAACTTCTTATTGAAAAGAAAAAAAGGGGAGGTCAGGGATTTGATTCAGTCCACCAGCTGTTGATTGGATGGAGGGAGATCTAAATGCGAATTTGCAGTCTATTAAAAGAAAAGGGCAGGGTTTGTAAGAATGCTTATGACAATTTGATTAAAAATTACAAGGTCAAAAGAGTTGTGAAAATGAAATGAAATGTGCATGGAAGAATCCACAATATAATCTATAGAAAATAGAGTGAATTTCATTTCGTTGTGTCCTACTGTTTTTGTTTCAGTGCCAGTGCAATATGTAAAGTTGCTTGCCTAATGAACTATTTAGTGATTTAAAGGTGAAGCGGATCATTCTTGCACCATTAGCATTGGAACCACACAGAATTGCAGAAAAAATGAGTTTCTATCAAATTTCCTTTCTGGAGTGCACATACAGACCAAAGGCGAACAAAGAATAGACACTCTTAGACTTGGTCCAGTACACCATACAGGTAACCCCACCTAGTAATGCCCTAAAAAGAACTCCCCTAATAACCCTAAAACAATGCTTTAACAATCATTTAGAACACATTCAGAAACTGATCTTAGTTTTATGCAGTAATTCAGTTGATTGCATAATACTTGGTATTCTCCAATCATTTAGCCCTCTTGAACCCCCTCTTCTTTTTTTTAACAAATGACTGAGAGTTCGCAGATTAGATCGGCTCATCCAATCAACAACCGATAGATAGAACCCCATCCTACGTTATATATTTTTTTTTTTTTTTTCTTTCAATAATCAGTTTCACTCAAAATTTAATGTCACAAAAAAGTATAAATGATTTGTCTCTATGTTACACCACTTTAAGCATGTGTGTGTATGTATTGGGCCTCTTCACACGGCATGTCCCCTAAAGAGGCGGCCCGGACAGCACGTTGAGGGGTTTGGATCTGCTACACCTACACCAGTCTCTCCTGTCTCCAAAGGGATCCAAGGTCAACCAACCCACTGGATGGAGGACACCAGTACGGTTTAATTCTACCTTTAGGTATGAAAAGCAAGATCACCTTTCAGCACATGACTCCCTCTGGTGTGTATTTTGAGTTTCAAAGTTCCACTCATTCTGTATTCCAATAAACGCCATCTATTGGCGTTCTTTCAGAGGCCTGTTGTGGAGGATGTTGAAAGGAAGATGAAGATATAGGGAGTTTGGTGTAGCAATAGAACAGGAGGTTTACACTGAATACCACCCAGCAGATCAGCTGAAAGACCGACCTAGAGGTATGGCTTTGGAAAACCATAGGTCTTTGGATCTTCACCGGACTGCAAGTAAAGTAACATCTGTCCGCCTGATGAGTACTATAGGCCGGACTTTTTAACAGAGTTTTGATACAAGACATATTGAAAAATGATGACCTACTGGAGTTGTGTGGACAGCCCATTGTTTTTGCTTTGTGTCAATCAGGAGGAGCTGAATGGGGTGTGATTGATGTGAAGGATCCTGACAATGCTGCTCCTGAGCTCAAGGAGACGCATGTCGACTAGATGCAGAGACCACAATATTTTTGTGCTTATTCATTACCAGGTAAGTCCACCATTTCTGTTCCCTGTACTCGAATTTCAGCAAATTATCTAAGCATTCATAAAGAAAATGTATAATATAATTTCATAATACATATCTACGCGTGACATCCACATATTCTGTTTTATTTTTTTTTCTTCATGAAGGGTAAACTTGTGTGTGTGAATACGAGGAGGAGACCAGAAAGCTGCTGAAGTTTAAGCCATGGTGGAGAAACTGAGCCCCAGACCCCTTCAACACACTCCGACCTTACATGTGGAGACCTCCACCTTCCCTCAGGTTCAATATATAAGCTTTGTGCTGTCTAGCCAGAGAATAAGGTAAACTCCCCTAAATGTATTTACACATTCAGTGCAAAAATTAAACTTGTCTTGTGTGTTTCTCTCCGTGGGTCTGGATGAAGAATTAGGTCGGGTTTAGGTAAGGTCGCCAAATTTTAGTGTAACCCTGGAATATTTTCAGAAGGGGTTCCTAGTCTCTGCCAGCAGGTGGCGCGCCTTTGCCGGAAACTGATCATCTTGGGACCCTAATATTAGACTAGCGAAAGCGTCGTGTGTTCACATTGCACAAGGGAGAGATTTGAAGCTATTTGTAACCTCGCACTGCTTTAACACTCATAGCTTTTACTCTTTGGGAGATTATATGTGTTTTTTGTCAATGTTTTATAACTGCTGAGGTCATATTGATGATGAGGCTGTTTGTGAGTCGAGTTAGTTTAGTCAGCGAGGTACAAACCACCTCTCAGCCCACTTTTCTTCCCACAAGTCTTTCTTTCTTTCTGTTCTTTCTTTCTTTCTTTCTTTCTTTCTTTCTTTCTTTCTTTCTTTCTTTCTTTCTTTCTTTTCACCTATCTATTGTTATCTATCATCTATCTACCGATCTATCACTTTGTCTATCCATCATTATATCTCTCTGTCATTCTGTTTTTTTGGCTGGTCCGTCTATCATTCTATAGTTATGTGTTCTGTTGTGTTCTGTCATCTGTGCTTCTTTAATCTGCGTTCTGCCATTCATCTATTCCTTTCTTTCTTATTTCTTCATCTTTTCTTCAATCCTCTGTCTTTTTATTTCCATCATCTTAGCTCTCTTTTTCATCTGCTATATAGCTATCATTTGTCTGCGTCTGCTCTTTCTTTCTTGCACATCTGTTGTAATAGTACAATCTCTGAAAAACGTATCTGGCACGTTTAGAGTTGCATGAATATTGACGTGTGGAGACGTGGTGATAAAGCGGCACAGACATGGCAGCCGAGAAGGATTGTGTCCCAAACCAGCAGTTCTTTATCACTAAGTTGTGCTATCCTCAGTGCCCATACGAATGAGGAAATTACTTAGCGCGAGCATATGTGGTGCAGGGGGGACGGGAGGGGGGGAGGTTACACAGCTGGTCCATCACAAAGAAGAAGAGAGAAATTAGCAAGGAGTGGGATATTTCAAGATATGCATTCCAATGATCTGTCTCGCGGTCAATCACAAACCATTGCAGCTACTTGTACACAGGCATTTTAAAAACAACATATTTGTTTTTTCTCACAGTAGCAATGCATGGGGGCATTTTAAAATTCCTACTAATTGCTTGGACAGACTGCCCCCCTGAATCCTGAGTGAAGTGCACAAAAAACTTTTAATAATATCTCCCCTCGCTTTTTTCTAAGTTTTTTCCTGATGGAGGGGGGGGGGGCCCTTTGCATTAAATTTTAATTGGGGCCCTTCGCTTTTAGGTAAGGATGAGCTTGTTTTTTTTCAATATCGTTAGCATATTGATATGAGAAACCAGGTGGGCCCTAGGTTTGGATTAATGGTTGAATCCCACACCCTACTCTAAACCACTGAAATAAAGCAATTCATGTATAATAAACAAGCATCTTAACATGTGCCACCAGTAGTGCAAGGGATTTTAGTGCGTTTTCAAACTAATTATTTATCATTAATTTTTTTTTGCAATTATTTGAAAAAAAAAAAAAAAAACATTTTTCCCACGTGCGGTCTGTTTTAACCCTTATAGCACCAAGTTAGCCTGATTCCCACTGTGCCCTCCAAACTAGAAAAGGTGCACTTGTAGGTTGTTGGGAAGAAAAAGTCATCTTTTCCTTTTACAGACTAGTCGGGTTTTTCACAGATATGTTAATAGGTATACCCAAAGGCACACTCTTCGCTTTGTCTTCATGATAAAACCTTCCTGCATGACACGCTAGATCACACGCACATAAAACATTTTTCTGGTTACTGCTTGAGATTCTAATTCAGTTTCTTCTTCCTTGCCTTCCCCTTTCTTTTGTGTGTGTGTATTGCTTTCCCCATGTGTACGGGTACTTCACACTCTAGGTCCCAACGGAGATGATAGCCTCACCTTATGTGTTTATTGCTTGTAAT